>NC_051181.1:124434165-124586665 GCF_013339695.2 Rhipicephalus sanguineus
GACCGTCTCGTTGTTTGCGTCGATTATCGTCGCCTGACAAAGTCCCCAGAAGGCAGTGTAACCCCCTCCCACGAATAGACGACACCATGGATCGACTTCACAACGCGACGTACTTTTCGTCGATGGAACCTCAAGACCGGCTACTGGCAAATCGAAGTCGACGAGAGAGACCGAAAAAGACTGCCTTTATAACACCCACGCCTCTTTGAGTTCAAGTCATGCCTTTCGGTCTTTGCTCGGCACCTGCGACGTTCAGCGTGTCATGGACACCGTACTGGCCGGATTGAAGTGGCAGACGTTGCCTTGTGTATTTGGACGCGTCGTCGTGTTTTCCTCGACCTTCGACGAGCATCTCCGGCGGCTTGAGGCAGTACTTCAAGCAATCAGACCTCTGGACTGACCCTGAAGCCAGAAAAGTGCAGATTCGCGTATGACGAGCTCTTGTTTTCTGGGTCATGATCAGCAAGTCTGGAGTGCGCCAGACCCGCGAAAACAGCTGCCATCACCGAATTTGCGCCACCCACCGACAAGAAGGCCGTGCGCCGATTTCTCGGTTTAGGTGCCTATTATCGACGCTTCGTCAAAAACTTTTCACGGATCGCCGAACCACTGACACTTCTCACGAAGAATAACGTGGAATTCAGGTGGGAAACGGCGCAAGTGCAAGCCTTTCAAGAACTTAAACGACGCCTGCAGACGCCACCCATACTTGCGCATTTCGACGATTGCGCCGATACAGAAATACACACCGACGCAAGCAGCGTAGGACTCGGTGCCGTCCTTGTGCAAAAGACTAACGGCTTGAAAGGGTTATCAGTTATGCTAGCCGGTCACTATCCAAGGCAGAAGCAAACTATTCCACAACAGAAAAGGAATGCCTTGCCATTCTCTGGGCTACCTCAAAGTTTCGCCCCTACCTCTATGGCAGGCCCTTCAAAGTTGTCAGTGACCATCACGCCTTATGTTGGCTAGCTAACTTGAAGGACCCTTCAGGTCGTCTCGCACGATGGAGTCTCAGGCTTCAAGAATTCGATATTACCGTTGTGTACAAGTCCGGACGAAAACACTCTGACGCCGACTGCCTGTCTCGTGCCCCCGTCGACGCGCCGCCGCAAGGCGACGACGACGACTGCTTCCTCGGAACTATAAGTGCCGACGACTTCGCCGAAAGGCAACGGGCCGACGCGGAACTGGGGGGCCTTATTGAGTACCTCGAGTGCAAGACCGCCGTTGTCCCGAAGGTATTCAAGCGAGGACTGCCGTCGTTTTTCTTACGGAACGGCGTTCTCCTGAAGAAGAACTTCTCGCCACTTCGAACCGACTACCTTCTCGTCGTGCCCTCATCATTGCGACCAGAAGTCCTCAAGGCCCTACACGACGACCCGACGGCTGGACACCTCGGTGTTTTCCCGCACGCTCGCCAGAATACAGGAAAAATACTACTGGCCACGCCTTGCTGCCGACGTCGCCCACTACGTCAAGACTTGCCGAGATTGCCAGCGACGGAAGACACCGCCGACTAGGCCAGCGGGACTTCTGCAGCCAATCGAACCACCTCACCGGCCGTTCCAGCAAATCGGGATGGACCTACTGGGGCCGTTCCCGACGTCGACTTCCGGCAACAAGTGGATCGTCGTAGCGACTGACTACCTCACCCGCTACGCCGAGACAAAGGCCTTGCCCAAAGGCAGCGCCGCCGAGGTAGCCAAGTTCTTCGTGGAGAACATCGTCTTGCGACACGGCGCCCCAGAGGTTCTCATCACCGACAGAGGTACGGCGTTCACGGCTGACCTAACTCAGGCGATCTTGGAATACAGCCACACAAGCCACCGCCGCACCACCGCGTACCACCCACAGACCAACGGCCTCACCGAGCGTCTAAACAAGACTATCGCCGACATGCTGGCCATGTACGTCGACGTCGAACACAAGACGTGGGACGCCATCCTTCCGTACGTGACCTTCGCGTACAACACGGCCGTACAGGAAACGACGCAGATGACGCCATACAAGTTGGTCTACGGACGGAGCCCGGCAACGACGCTCGACGCCATGCTACCAAACGTGACCGATGAGGAAAACATCGACGTGACCACCTACTTACAGCGCGCCGAAGAAGCACGACAGCTCGCCCGCCTACGGATCAAGAACCAGCAGACGACTGACAGTCGCCGCTACAACCTTCGACGACGCCACATGGAATACCAGCCCGGTGACCGTGTATGGGTATGGACGCCAATACGCCGACGAGGACTTAGTGAGAAGCTTCTTCGATGATACTTCGGACCGTACAGGGTACTTCGACGCCTCGGCGCACTCGACTATGAGGTTGTCCCTGATGGCATTACGAACTCTCAGCGGCACCGTGCGCGACCTGAAATCGTCCATGTCGTGCGCCTTAAGCCGTTTTTTGCGCGTTAGCGAGCCTGGGGACTCTATTTTTTCCTTTGTTATTGTAATTTAGTTGTGTATGCACTTGTTTTACAGCGAAAGCTGTTATGAGATCATTTCACCGCCGTTTTTGGCGCCGTAGTTGTCCGCCGCCGCCGCCGCCGCCGCCGGTGTCCGTAACCAGTATCGCTCGAAATAAGAAAAAAACTAAATAAGAAAAAAATTCCAGGATGGAGCGAGGTTCGAACCTGGGCCCTCTGCGTGGGAGCCCAGTATTCAACCTCTGAGCCATGCCGGTGCTTGACACTGCTTTGCAAAAAGGTCCTATACAGGCTTCATTTCGGGAAGGAACCACATTAGCATATGCAATATAGCGTGGTAGAAGAGTAAAATAAGCACCAAGCGTCGCACAACGCGAATTCTCTAAGCAGGCGTCGCACAATGCGAATTGCGCAACGAGTAGGTTGTTGAATGCTTCCAACCCATTACAAAGGTTTCTGCCATAAGTCTCGTCGTCATCAGGCACGGCATCAACAAAGTGCGCATCATGCCTCACATGTGTTTAGCAGGTACCACGGCTCTCCGTAGAATGACGAAAAATGGCACAGTGCCTGCTGCCCTACTTCTCAAAAACTACAATGATTTATAGCGAAGTGGGTTCCTCGCAAGTGCACTTGTATTGGTTGCCAAGGAAGCCCATAAGCGCATAATCCATTTCCTCGGGGTCTCAGTAAATTACCATGATTTAGAGCGTAGTGGTTTCCTCGCAAGTGCACTTGTATTGGTTGCCAAAGAAGCCCATAAGCGCATGATCCATTTCCTCGGGGTCTCAGTAAAATTACCATGATTTAGAGCGTAGTGGGTTCCTCGCAAGTGCACTTGTATTGGTTGCCAAGGAAGCCCGTAAGCGCATGATCCATTTCCTCGGGGTCTCAGTAAAATTACAATGATTTATAGCGTAGTGGGTTCCTCGCAAGTGCACTTGTATTGGTTGCCAAGGAAGCCCATAAGCGCATGATCCATTTCCTCGGGGTCTCAGTAAAGGTCTTCGCCCCCCCCCCCCCGTCTCTCTCCCACGTCAACGCGTGTTATACAGCATGACGGGATGACGGGAGAGGGAAATAGCGACCGGGCGTCACCCAATGCAAACTGCATAACTGGTGGTCCGTTTAAAGCTTCCAACCCATTACAAAGGGCTGAGCCATAATTCTTCAACGTCATCCGTCGTCGCGTCAACAAAGTACACATAATGCCTTACAGACGTGTAGCTGGTGCCTCGCTTCTCCGCAGAATGATGAATAATGTCTCAGTAGGTGCTTCCCAACTTCACAAAAATTGTGATTTATGGCGTAGTGGGTACCATTCTAGTGTACTTCTATTGTAGCCCCAAGAGAGCTTACAACGGGCTCTAGAAACGCCGCTCTTCCAGCTTTCGCTGTGACTGTGCTGCGATTTCAGCGCAGGCCTGGCGTTTTTTTTTCCTCTTCTATGTTCTTTCACAAGCATCGGGACGATGCTTTTTCAGAGGGGGCAATGCCACGCCCATTTCTTGTCTTGTTTTTGATGTATTCGGGGTTTGACCGGCAGGGACGGTTATCAACGCTCGATGCTGTCCGCGAAGTAGTGTTCTAGAAGCGTCGCGATTGTTGTAGATCGGTTTGTTAAGATTGCGCGCCGCACGCGAATGTTCCAGCTTTGTCTAGAGATAACGCCGCCACCCAGCGATATTGCTGAAAGTTCGATAGCGCCTGTATAAAAGCCGACGCGCTTGATCGCTTGTGAGTTGATCGACGGACAACGCCCTGTTCGCCGCTATCATTGTACAGCGTGTATTGCTGTAGTTCTAGTTGTCATTTTCCTGGCCACAAGTTCGGCCGAATAAACAGTTTCATTCTGCAAACGCCGACTGCTGTCTTCGTCGACGTCACGACCACGTGACAGAGAAAATGGACAGAGAAAATGGACAGAGAAAATGGACAGGATCTCGTGGACAGAGAAAATGGGGCATTCTTTGGTCTTGTACCGACAAATTCACCATTCACCTTGAGGCACATGTGTCCAGTGGCTGATCTGTCTGGGAGCTGGCAGATCATGCGCTTCTTAGAATGCGCACGTTAGAATGTGCCGGGGTGTTATGAATATTTATCGGAGCGCATGCCTGCAACTGTACGGGACATCATACTGTTTTCATGGTTGCCCTATTGGACACTGTTAGCATATTTTAGTAGGATGCTCAAATTGTTGCAGTGCTTCCTGGCCAGTGCTTGCTTACCACTGGATATAAGAAAGATGATTTCACTTGTTCTCGAAAACTCTTTGGTAACAGTAGCTTTCCGGGTGTATTTTGAAAACCTGTAAGTAGACGAGATTCCTTTACAAACCGGGGTGTTTTTAAACTGACTCTGAAAGATTTCTCATAGAAGTACAAGCGATTCCTTATCTCGCATGATATGCTGACGCAAATTGTTTTATTATACTTCTTCCTTCTCTTCTGTGCTTTGCAGAGTCTCTTCATGCGGCGCCTCACCGCGACCAGAAAGGCCCTGAAGTGGAGGGTAATTAAAAAAAAGCTTCAGGATTCGAACAGCACTCCTACCACTGCTGCTTCCTAGGCTGTTAAAATGTTCCACACTGGCATGTGTTCAAAGGCTTCAGCTATCACACTGATAGATACGAGTAGCATGTTAACAGGTTTGTGTAACTGTGTAACAAAGCTAACAGCGGCACATTCTCATTACTGTAAGTAATAAATATATTTCTGTATAGTACTTCGCTTTTGTTTCAACATGTTTGGTCTGCTGCATATGGCACGTAGCTGGTCTGAACAAGATAAGAAGTTTATGTGAGGTTTGGTTTAAATTATGAAAATATGAAAGTCTGGTGTCTGACATGCCAGAACCAGAATATGATAATACGTAGCAGGCATAGGCGTGCGCACAGGGGGGGCAGGGGGGGGGGTGGCCACCCCACCTATTCACCTAATAGGGGGGGGGGGCACAAAGTCAGCCTTGCACATTGACATAATAGGGAGGGGAGACGCTGTGACTCGGGGAGGGGGGCGCAATGTTAGTGCCATACAATGACATAATTGGGAGGGGGAGCACTGCGATGGACCTTCACCCCCCTGAAGGGGAATTATGCGCACGCCTATGGTAGCAGGGAGATTGGGATTAATTTTGGCCACCTGGGGCTCTGTAACATGTACCTAAACCTAAGTTCACGAGTGGTCTTGCATGTCATGCCCTTCACGAGTCGGCTGCCATGGCGTAGAATGGAATCCACTTCCTTGAGCTCAACAGTGCTATACCTTAGCTGCTAAGCTACTACGGCATGCAATGGAAAGGGTCAATGACAGACAAACGGAATGAGTCACTGCTGCAGTTTGGAGAGGTAAGATTACGTCATTATCAAATCACAAGGTATTCAACTTTCTCCTTCCAGTATGTGACATGCTTATTTGATGGTCATGACTGCAAGCAGTGCACTGACTGCTCACAAGACCATGTCACACTAGCTGCTGGTTCGATGGTAAATAAGTTGACACCTGTTACATCTTTCATTTTACATGCTTGCAATGTTTATGTGGTATCTAATACCTCAATAATTATCCCCAGTAAAGAGCATGGCTCGCCCGACAGGTGAGGTTCGCGCTGTGAGCAGCCTCGGGTTTGACTGGCTACGTGCTGCTGATGATGATAGTGGTATTAGATGCCACAGTTCAGCCACACAAGAGCATAAAAGCACGAGGTGCTGCGTCTAGACGCACTATGCTTACCCAAATATGCTACCACCATGCTAGGGTAGCACACCAACCAGAAGCCCAACTAACTGTGCACATTAAGGAAGGCATGGAAGTTGAATCCGTCATTGTCGGGGTGAACATTTGGAAGTGTATTTGACACGGTTCACTTACTAGAACAAAATGCAGCTGGTAATTGGAGCTGCTAAGGTGCATGGCCTCCAAGGGAGTGGGATGCAGTGAGTGCGCCCTTGCAGCTGTGAAATGAAGTTGCATGACACAATAATTGTCCTCCAGACTGTTTCAAAGGCATCTGAAAACATCGTCGATACCATGGTGGCATGGTGCACACTACAGCAAGCAGATGGTGATCTTTGGAATTTACATGCCAATAAAGACGAATCTAGATATTTTGCTATAACGAACAGTTGTCGCAACCCTGTGGATATGCTATGCCAAAGAATAAAAGTGCGCTACGCGTATATCGAACTCTTGTCCATCTCCACATTTGATATATTGTACACCTCATTTCAAATGTGCTTCTCTTACTGAGAAGCACATTTGAAGCGCTAGAAGCACATCACTTCTAGCGTTATCTAAAATGTTGCTGCAGACGGAGTGACACTGTACTGATAGATTCTGTTAAAGAAAACTTGTGCGAATATTTTATTGAATATTGCGATATTGGATAGCCGTTTGGGCTAGAAATTTAGCATTCTAAACGAACCAATATACGTACGTCTTTTTTCACGTGTGAACCGCCTGAAGGAAAGTTTTCACGGCATGGTTGTATGAGCTGCCGTGAAACCACTTCTTCAGGCGCAATTCGCGCTGCCGCGAAGGCACATCTGAAGGCGAAGTTTGCATATTGACCGCACCCCGTTCTAAATTTTTAAAAAAGTCCTTGAGCGGCTTATACGCGCAATCTACGGGAACTCTACAAAGCCCAGGTAAAAGGAATCTATGCCTGGATATAACCTTCGGAAATAACAGCACCATATTAACGGCTGGTTTGACTAGTCTGTACCAGTCTGTACGAAGTAGCCCAATTTGATATCCTAATAACTGCATGCAGTTACGTTTTCGGACGCTGTGTCTGACTCGATATCTAGGTCGTATACGCGCACGCGATATTGTTAAAAATCGCGGCCGTGAAGGTAGCATGCGCTTCAGCTAAAGGCTGTTGCCATGCGGGTGCGCTCATCCTGACCGCCGTCTTGAAGTTTGCATGCTGAGCGCCGAAGTACGGCACGTGACAAACTCGTGAAGTTCCTCCTAGCTGGTACTGTACCTCCCTGCCTTTCACTTAACCTTTCTCTCCCTCTACAACGCTTGCTGGAACACGAGTAAATTTATTATTCGTATTACTAATTATAGTAGGCATCCATGCAGTAATCACTATCGCTGTCTCTAGACAGGCCCCTTTCTAGAAAGAAGATAGAATAAAAAAACCTGTCTATGAGCACTTCATTGAGAAGGGTCTATGAGCGCAAGTAAACATCAAACAATATTATTGCTGGATAGTTAAGCTACGTAACGAGTAGAGCTGTTGAAAATTGATTGCAGTCTGGTTCGCAATTCAAAATTGATTAGGTTTTGACATGACGTGTATTAGCAAATACCGAAACGACGACTAAAACTACGGTAAATGTCAGCATCTCTGGACACTTATTCCGATACTTAAAGTGTAAAGGATTCACTATGCCAATCCAAAGAAACAGCACTTGTTCTTCGCTGTCATAGGCGAAGACTCGCGGCAGTTGAACACGTCCGAGAATCCTTTAAAGTTTGTCATAAGTTCGTTACAGTCTACCACGGGCCACGATATCACCTTGTCGCATTTCCCAGAGCAGGTCGTCCGGCAGAGTGTCATCAAGAAGACCTTCTCGTCGGTCAGCTCGACGGTCAAGTTCGACTGGTAGCTGTTGAGCAGTTGCTCGAGGAAGACTGCGTGTGAGAGCTCCACAGCCGCGACGTCGGTGGCCCGGACCGCCTTCGTCGTCGCCTGGCCCGGGTCTTCTCCGCACTGCTGCTTCATCTCGAGCGCCTCCGTGGCGTTCCGAGAAATCCAGGATCCCGATTGGCTCACGCTTCCGTTGGGGTGCACGTACTGACGCGCCTCGTCGAGCGCGCTCATCAGAACGAGCGAGTACAGAAAGCCGAGGCCACCGTAGAGCATGCCCAACGTCCCCTGCTCGTAGTACAAGGGAGCGGCCAACGCCGCGATGGCGACGTCGACCACGTTCAGCTGCGGTTCGTAGTCGACGAGGTCTGGAGTCAGGTTCGGTAGCAGCGCCTCCGCGTCGTATCCGTGACGACCCACGGTCATCAGTCGTCTGCGAAGACAGTAGCGGGCCTTGATCCACAAGTTGACGGTACTCGTCTCGCCCTCTGGACACGAGGCGTAGAGCTTTTCGAACACGCTTGCCTCTTCGGCGGAGCTCTTGCCGACCGACGTCGCTAGCTCCGGAGGCCAGAGACGCACCGACGCGGACTCCAGTTTGAGCGCCAGGAACCGTCTGGAGTCTGGGTCCAGCCAGGACGTCTCATTCACAAGGCTAGAAGCCTTTCGCGTCACGGTGCGAAGGACGAAGTCGGCACGCGCCCTGGAGGAAAGTCGGACCCGAACATGGACCGCGGCCATCAGGTGGCTGTAGACGGCGTCGACCTCCATGGCGCACAGCGTCCGCAGGTGGCGCGAAGCGTCCTCGAACGCATCACCAACGCTAGCGACGTCGCCCGTGAGAAGCTCCCTGTCGAACAAGAACGCGTAGTACGTCTGCACGAAATGCCAGGAGATCTGCGACAGGGCGTCCGCGTTGCCCATGGTGTTGAGGAAGTTGGTGACCGCATGCAGCTGGGCGTCCGCCACGAGAACGTCGTCATCGGACGTGAGCGGTGCGTACGGTCGTAGGTTATCGCGTAGCGCCGCAAGCCAGGCACCGAACTCGAGCTCCGACTCCCGTTGATCCAAGTCAGAAAGGTGGAAAAGGGAGGTGGCGGAGCGGGACTTGAGTGTTGCAATCTCGTGGAGAATGTTCACAGCGTTCCCCTGGACTTCGGCGCTTATCTTTATGGTTTTGTCGACGCCGGGCTTGGGAGGGTGGCCTGTTACAAAGGTGTACACCATCTTCCAGTACCTGCACAGACGCGTTGTGCCTATAGCCTAGGTTACCGTATCACCGCGAATGTCAGTGCAAGGCAGGTGGCTCAATCAGTGGATCGATGCTGAAGACCATGTTGCATTTAGTCAACCCTCCCCCTCAATCGTCACTTCTTACTTCCGCACACGACTTCCAGGTTCACACGTCGGGCTTAAGTCCGCTTCCCGTCTAAAGGATATTTCCAACAACTTCCGGTCATAGTTTCCTCACTTCCGATCTACATCACTTCAGATCTTAGCCAAGAAAGGCCTCGACTTGAGACCGGATATGAACAGAAGACGTGAACTGTGTACCCGCACGTTAGGGTGGCCTGGTATAGGAGTGAGGAGTGACGTCAAAGAGGAGAGGGAGGTTGATGGGACAAGAGAAGTGGCGCTGTTTACAGGAATATGAGGGCAGAAGAGAGGAGATTTGAGACGCAGGGGATTTGAGCTAAGGCGCGGTGGGGGCGGCCGCACGTTTCCGAATTCCATCGAGCAAGGGACACTGTGACCTTAGCCATGGAGTGACTTCTAGCTTGACGAACTATACTAGATGACGTTATTCACGCAGTAGCGCAAAAAACAACATGGGCGGCGAAACAACAAAACGGGACACGGCGCTGTGTCCCGTCTTGCTGTTTCGCCGTCCGTGTGGTTCTCTGGCCCACTTCCTGAATTATGTACTATCAACCAGCCCATCAGTCTGTCCTAGATGACATTCACTTTACCATAGGCGTGCGCAGGCTTCCCCGTCAGGGGGGGGGGGGGGGCGAAAGTTCATCGCAGCGCCCCCCCCCACCCTACTAAGTCAATGTATGGCGCAGATTTGGCGCCCCCTCTCAGGTGACTAGAATGGTCAATGTGCGGGGCAGATTTTGCGCCCCCCTCTCAGGTGATTAGGGGTGGGTGGCCGCCCCCCCCCCCCCTGTGCGCACGCCTATGCACTTTACCTTTCGTAGCTGCCGGTCGCCATAACGAGCGCGTGTTTCGCGGCGAACAGGCGTACATCACTCTTCCGGCCGGGAAGGAACACGATTCGGCGAGCCCCAGGTACGAAGGGGTGACGCGTCACCCGAACGCAGAGCCACAAGGATACGTCCCAGTGCAGCGCGAGGTTCACCAGCACGCTCGCCACGTTTACGTTATCGCCCGCCGTTGGCTCCTCCGGCCACGAGAGTCTCAGTTCCCGGAGAAATTTGCGGAACAGTTGCCTGTCCTCCGAACTCGCCCGACCAGAAGTCGAGGCGACGCAGGCCCTGAACAGAGCCCGAGGTTTCCTCGCCGCCGGTATCGTTCGCGCTCCTCGGTCGAGCAGATCGTCTAACCCGTCCATCCAGGCCATGGCGAGGTCGTCGAGCGCGTTGGACAGGGCGGGGTACCGGGTGTCGGGCGTCCACGTGGAGCAAACGTACGCCTCGAAGTCGTGGCACGGGTCGATGCTGCGGTTCAGGCCTCGCGTAAGCAGCGCCGCGTAGTGGCGGCAGTCGGCCGTCTCGCACAACCTCGTGGTAAGGCGCACGAGCCTTGGCACTGGAAGGACGTAGGCGAGCAGCGTGAAGGCGGCCACGACGGCGACAGCGAGAACGGTCAGGGTCACCAGTCTTCGCCTGTCCTGGGCGTTGTTCCTCGCGGCGGGGCTGTAGTTGGAGCTCACGTACTGCAAACGTTACGGCCGCCATTTGTATCAAGAAGAAAAATGACGTCCCTGTCCTAAGAGCACTGTATAGAGTACATGCAAGGGCAAAGGCTGAGACAAAGAAGGAAGAAAAAAAATCACGCCATATCCACGAAGTGAATGATGATTAAGTAGCTGGCTCGAAGCTAATCGGGTAAACCGTGAATGCTCCGTACAATTCCTCTACTGTCACACGTTGTTACACGTCACACATTGTCAAAGACGTCACACGTTGTTATAGTAGCGATTGTGGTCAGGTTGTCGTCGAACCACAAGCGGTCGCAGACCTTGCAGCTGTGGCCGAACGTGTGGTCGAGGACATCGCGCTTGAAGCGCGCGTCGGCGCCACCAACTTCAGGTAGCGACCGCTTTCGGCGCTTGGTCGCTGCATCCCGTGCACGCACCTCTTCGAGGTTTTCTCAATTGCCGCCGCTTCCGTGCTGCTTCGCCTTGGCGGGCTTGTATCTCGGGGTCCACACGACGCTGACATCTCTCTGCGGCCTCGCGAGCTCTCACCGCAGTGTCTTGGCGGCGAGCCCGCGATGCTGCTGCCTTGCGAGCCTTCCGCTCCGCCGCTGTCTTCTTCGTTCGTGTCATGAGTATCGAAGCGCACTGCCAGTGTGGAGCGAGCGCCGCATGCTACAGTTGGCTATGCTATATATGTGGTTTTGCCTGCGTTAACATCATCATCAAGGCGCTCGAAGAACAGGAGGAAGAAGACTTTTCTTTCGTGCGAGCGTGCGCATGCTACAGTTGGCTATGCTATATGTGGTTTTGCCTGCGTTAATATTATCATCAAGGTGCTCGAAGAACAAGAGGAAGAAGATTTCTCTTTCGCGCGAGCTGCGCCTGTAGCGGTCGCCTCTGGAACTAAGGTTACGCTTACGGCGAGGGACTTTGCCCCAGGTAAAGAACCTGGCGAGCCAGCTCCTAAAAAAAATCAGAGAAGAGAAAGCACGAGATGTCGTAACGCCCAGTGACGTAAAGAGGCGAACAAGCACAGGCATCGGGCGATCTTTAAGAACGTGTTATATCCACGTTTTGTTGTAGTGTACGTAATGAAACAGCTTCATAGGCTCTCTAAGGTTACAGAGTATCCGCTAATGCTAACTGTGTACGTTGGCGAGGACAAACTAAAAGCGCATGATAAAGGAAGACGGGTCTGCATGTATCAGTCATTAGAGTCTGCAGGGTTGCCCATCATAAAATGTCAACACCGGTCGAATACTGCGCCGATTTCAACTATATACATTCCGGTAAAACTGTTAGTCGTCTCGCGTAGGAGTCTCTTAAAAGCGGCTGTCACCACCCCGGCGAGGCGTTACACGCTGTTTTCGTATTTTGAGCAGCATCGCAGGCATGGCTACGTCGACAGCTTAGAAGAAGGCATCGAGCCCGAAGTCTTCCGAGTAATAGAACGCGTCTGGAAGACTCGTCGACGAGGAAAAGCAAAACCTGTAAAATTGCTGTCTTCTTAACTCCTTTCGTGTTAAACCTCCGAAAGAATTGAACACGCTTCTCGCGAAGCTGTCTATTTCGCCGGCTTCGTCAGAACTGGAATAAAATTCAAGATGGCCGCTGTCCACTTAGCAGTCTATTTAGCCTATGGAGGAACGAAAATAATGCTAGTAGGGAACCTCACATGACAATCTTGAAGCCGAGTCACTAAAAACATATAATGGAAGAATAGGCCCTGGTCACGTGATAGACAAGCACTACTATTGGTCGTCTCGCTTTGGTTGCGTCTGCTTCGGGCGCTGCGGGGTCCTAAATATACCCAGCAGGCACCGCGCATTGGTCGGGAGGGGCGGCGTCAGAGGAGATTGGCTTGCCGAAGCTAGCGGAATCACGTGACGCTCCCTCCTAGTTTTTTTTCCTTCCTCCGTGATTTAGCTAGCAGTCTACGCTGAGTATTGGAACACGTACGTCCAAAAAGGGGCACTGAGCGCAGAGAGCGACAGCGGATGAATGCTCTCACTGTACCATATACGTCGCCAAACGTGATTCTAATGACTCATGCTCAAATCAATCCGTGAGTCCCAGAGAGCTCGAGAGAGTCCTACAGGAGTGCGACTGAGTGGGCCCAGCTAAGCAGAACTTGCGGTGAGCATACGAGTCCGGTGGCAGTCTTCTCGGGCCGATGATAGTTAATCGTTTATAAGTAAGCAAAGACCAAAGTGCATTCTCTATAAGATAGTCAAATACTGAACTCTGAAAGTTTCGTTATGGATATTTAGTTGCGCCACGTACAACGACCATAGAGGATATTTCGAAATCCATAACGTCACGCCGATGTACCGGCGCTCCATTTCGAAATTAATAATAATTGTTGGGGTTTAACGTCCCAAAACCACGATATGGTTATGGGGGACGCCGTAGTGGACGGCTCCGGAAATTTCGACCACCTGGGGTTCTTTAACGTGACCTAAATCTAAATGCACGGGCCTCTAGCATTTCGCCTCCAACGAAATGCAGATGCCTTGGTCGGAATTCGATCCCTCGACCTTCGGGTCAGCGGTCGAGCACCATAAACACTGGACCGCCGTGGCGGGTTATTTCGAAATTAAATCGTTCAAGTTTTCCCTTCTAGTAACGTTCTCTAGTAATTTGGTAATCTCTGGTAACTCTAACAATCTAGTAATTTCAACTTTATAACAACCTCCTAAGACGGCGCAAAACAAGTTTTGAAAGAATGAATGATTCGATCGCCTCAGCGGATTAAACGTTTGTCTTTGCTGCACATTTTAGACCGTAAGGTTATTCAAACCTTCACATAAAGATGGCATAATCCTTCCTTGACTTGTAGTTGGCTGTCCATGACGGTAATTCAATCTAACAGCCATACTAAGCTCGTGTAATCTTGTCCCTAAACCATAGGCGCGCGCAGGGTTCTCCATTGAGGGGGGGGGGGGCGAAGTTTCACGGCACCCCCCCCCCTTCTCCGTTTGTTCGAGCCTGAAAGGACGCAAGCTTCGCAATGGATGCAAAAATAAGAAGAGATGGCGTGCTTCTCGCAAAGGCCTGCCTTTAGTATCCAGCTTTCCGTTGTTAAAGGTGAGAATGCAGTTCTTCGTATGCAACGTGAGGTGTCGTCGGCTGACATCATCGTCAAAGACCTGCATGACCATAACTACGCGATTTAAACAATGAAGATACAAGTCAATCTTGAGTAAAGGCGTAGGCATGCGCAGGGTTCTTATAAAATGATGACGTGTTTTTCACAAAAGCCTGCCATTGGCCATTGGTCCCCAGCTATACTGGGTCAGGCCTTTGAATGCAACATGAGGGGTTCTTCATCGCCATGATCGTCAAAAAAAAAAAAACCAAAAAACTCCCGAAGCCATGACTCTGCGCATTAAAAAGATGACGTGAAAGATCTGACTGAGTAAAGGTATGTATGGGGCATTGGTGTCCCCCTTTAGATGATTAGGGGGGGTGCGTCCCCCCCCCCCTGCCCTCCTCGTGTGCACGTCTATGAGTAAAGGTACGGGGCAGACCTCTGGCGCCTCGGGCCCCTTCGATGATTAGAGGAGTGGGGGCATCCCCCCCCCCCCCCCCGACCCTGCTTCCCTCATGCGCACACATTAACGTCCCTTTATATGCATTACCGAAGTCAGGGACGAAGAAGGCCGCTTACCGGAGTGGGCGTGCCTGCCGACATCTTCGAGGATGCGTCGGCGGAAAGGAAAAGCTCTGATCAGCAGCGTTGGCGCGGTCAGTCAGCCGGACTGGAGCAATCTTTTCTGCACCCTCCGGAACCCAGGGAAGGCCCAGAGCAGGTGGCATGTATCCCCGCTCAGGTTGCTCGGTTGGTTCTTCTTTCGTGAAGAAACGCGGCCCACTACGGGGGATAGAGGGTAGCGGAAAGAAAAACGAAGATGAAGTTAGAAACATCGGCATGATGAGGTATCTGAACGACATAATATTTGTACTTTTGATAAGCGCTACAAAAGAATCTAATTCACTGTACTGCGATGCAAGTAATGAATGAATGAATAAATGAATGAATGAATGAATGAATGAATGAATGAATGAATGAATGAATGAATGAATGAATGAATTTTATTTAAGGTTAGTCCGGTAGTTTCCTTCGGGCGGGGAGATTAATGGATAATAATGTTAATATATTAAAGGGGTCATGAAGCACCCCTTGGGCTGATTGAAAAAACACATCCTGCGGAAAGCTGACACGGCTATGAACTGCTCTGCCAAATATTACAGCCGTGCGCGCCGCGTAATGGCCACAAGCGGAGCGCGAAGTTGCCGTTTCCCCAGGCACCCTCTTTTCAAACAGAGGCCGGTTCTCACTCTCGTCGGTGGGCGGGGCGTCTGTCCGCTGTACGTCGCAAGAGACATAGCATGCTTATTGGCCGACAGCCGACGTAAATCGAGAGCGGCGTTCGGATCAGATGCGCTTCTTGCCGCGGGGTGCCGCCACTTGCCGGCGCCGCACTCCTCAGTACACGGTAGCCGCACTCGCGCAAGCGAATCACAGCGGGAGAGCGATCGCGTTTCATGACGCGCGCTGGCGTAACTTCTTTCCCCCATGCCATCCCTCCCTGTCTAGCTTCCAGTGCGCTCGTCGGCACGAGAAAAGAGAGAAAGCGCTGGGAGCGTGCGCCAAACCCCCGTAACTCCGCTGATTCTTGACGGATTCGAGAAATTTTTGCGCCAATCGATTCGGGAGGCAGTACACTCCGATACTGAGGCCATTAGATCATTACTTGGAAAAGTGGTTCATGACCCCTTTAAGACGTATTTTCTTGTAATAATGATTAAAAATTTCACCGAACATGCACTCCGTACAGATTGTTAACCAGCGAAACTGAAACGTACTGGCTTAATACCGGCAGGTTATGAAGTCTTTCTCAATCATTGGTTACGTCGATCTGTACAGAAATCTTATGATGGCGATGATGATGCTCCTGCGATGACTGGCACCTACCCCCTGAGGCGAATCGGCCAAGAGTTTTTAAAGTGCGGTTACAGTGTCAATTAGAATGAAGAGTTATTTTTAATGAATCCCAGTTTTAGCCTATAGACCATGTTGCGTAACCTCCCAAAGGACCAAAGAAAATCATTATGCCAGGAGCAAATAAATTTAAAAATCTTATTTGACGTTTGCCGCCCGTCTGTTCCCTTCTTCATTTTTAGTGGACCAGCGGCGAGTAGTGGGGTTTGTCCAATTGCTGTGGCACATGCGCGCTAAGAGAGAGAGAGAGAGACAAACAACTTTATTAAAAAAGCCTGCTGATCACTTTGGGCGGATTCCCTCGTCCAAGGTCCCACTGGCAATTTCAGCTCATATAACCCACGCTCATATAACCCATGAGCGTGGCGACTGATCTGTTATACGAGGTGGCGAAGGCCAAGAACATAACTCTGCTAGACATGTTCAGGGATTACTGGCAAATACCTCTCGACGAGGACGCGCAGGTTTGTACTGCTGCTTTTGCCACTCCCTCAGGCCAGTACGCATGGAAAGTGATGCCCTTTGTGTTAAAGAATGCCGCCAGCACCTATCAGAGGGTCATCAAAGGTGTACTGGCTCCACATAGACATTACGCTTCCGATTACATTGACGATGTAGCGATATATTCTGAGGACTGGAACGAGCACCTGGAACGTTTGGACAAGGTGCTTGCGTCACTGGCGAAGGCAGGGTTGACGCTCAACGTAATAGGGGTGGTAAAATCGATGAACGATTAATCGATTAATCGATTAAAGGTCCACAATTAATCGATTATTCATAACTGATTTGTGTCTTTCGATTAATCGAATTAATCGATTAAAACTATTCGATTAATCGATTACGGCATCCCCCACTTCCGCCCCCAACCTCGCCCCTTGGCCGGAGCGAATGAGTGCGAGGCGCGCTATCCTGAGACGGAGACCCTGAACGCTATCCTTAGACGCAGGAAGTTGCAAAGCCGAATACAACTACTTTTTCTGGTTCTATTTGGGATGCCGTCGATCGCGCACTTCTACGCAATTGCGTTGCACTGGAGTGCGATCCGATGAACTAAATGCTTTCTCAGTTCAAGACATACTATATATATAGTAACCCTGTAGTCGATCGCCGCACCAATCCGAATTCACTTGAGACTTGGCACAGCATGCTAACTGGCCTAGATCATGTGTTTGACGTTGCAATGGAGTATTTGCCAATTCCTGCAACGTCAGTAGCATCCGAGCGCTTTTTTAGGGGCGAAGCTCCTTAAGGCGGCACCCGTTCGTCCCTCGTCGTAGTCGTAGTAGTCGTAGTGCGTAACCAGTCTTACGCTTTGACCTCCAAGGTGGTGCCGGTGGGAGATTTTTCCTGTGCGTTGTTGAACAATAAAAGATTCGCAGCGTGCGCGTTAACTAAAAGCCGAATTCTTCTGTCTCTCATTCCCCATTAGCAGCCATTGGCATGTTCCAGTAGGAAACGTTAGTAGAAGTAGAAGTGTAAGTGTTAGCTAAAAGCCGACTTCTTCTGTCTCTCATTCCCATTAGCAGACATTGTTTACCTCCAAGGTAGTGCCTGGTGAGATTTCTCCTGTGCGTGATTAAACAATAAAAATTTTGTTCAAAACGCCGTTGATTGATGAAATAAACCAACGAAAGACGCCTGATGTTTTGTAAAAGCAAAACGAAAGAACGCCAGATGTTTCTAAAGCAAAACGAAAAGACGCCAGCTGCTTAATGAAAGACGCCAGATGTTTTCTAAAGCAATGGTTTTCTAAACAATGAAAATTCACAGCGTACATGTAAAATTAAAGTGAGCTGCAAGTCGTCATAACTCATCGAACCTTTAGTATAAACGCGCCCGATCTCACGTCGGTGATGATGTACTGGGCAGAATTCACGGAAGATTCACGGTTTACCGGTTTACCGATGAACCTCCGCAGCTTCGCCCACTCATCATCATTCACTCCGTGGATATGCTGTGATTTTTTCGCATGCTGGATGTGTGGCGACCCAAAGGAGGTGTCGGTTGTCGCCCGAGCACCTCGGGCAACTGACATTTCTTCGCTCAGTAGAAAAAAGCATGTGGTTCGGAGCAGCAACTACCCCATAAAACCAAAGGGTACTGTTGAGAAAGTAAGCAGCACGTGGATTCGCCAACTTTCAAAAGAGAAGTTTATTCTTTTCTGTAAATTTCATACGTGCCAGCGCATCGTCTTGTAGCTTATTTTGTTCGTGTTTGTTTTTTGCCGCGCTGTTTCATCGTGTTGCCGCATAAACGCATGTCTGCTTACATTTGATAAACGAGTAGTTTTCGTCACCTGTAGTGTCAATCGCAACTTTCTTTGTATTTTATTCAACCCTCAGATTTTACTCGTTTCTTGTGTAAGTGCGGCATTGTAATATGCGCTGCTTATTTACTCACTCGTTCTTAGCGCCGTTCTGTTTTACTCTTTAGCAAATAAAATATTGTTTACCATTGAAAGAGAGAGAGAAAATGTATTATAAGGCAGAGAGGGTGGCCTGAGCTAGTACGCCCCTACCTGCTACTCTACACCGGGGAAAACGCAACGGGGCAAAAAGAGTGATGAAGTACGATGACGGGGAGATGATTAGGTAATCCGTATATACATAATAAGATACGTTTGCTAGCGTAAAGAGGACAACGACGCTAGTAACCATCTTTTATTATGCTGTATACCAACTAGCCCAACTGTCCGTCTTATAGGGTATATATACCATTTTCATAATTGTTGAGCTAACTTTCCTACGATGCAGTTAGCCCAATTAATGGCAGCTAGTCACTTCTTCAAACAGAGTGTTCAAGCGCGGTTTGCTTGCGCTGGGACGCGGAAAGTGTAAACGCGGCTCTCTTGACACGAACACGCATAATAGACGAACGCCAGCACGTGCAACTACGACCTCGTCTTCTCTTGAAGCACGAAAGTTGCTGCCATTAGTTGAGAGAAAATGTAGTGCAGGAATGCGCACTCGCGAATTGTGAAAAGGCCCTTATAGACCCTTTATGTAATCCGCAACTTTACGCGTCGGTTTACCGAACGTCTAGCATCCAGTGCATTACTATCGAAGAAGTGACCTTTTAGCACTTAGTAATACTGTATGGTCGCATATTTAGGGAGAAATACAGCTTTCAGCTAGAGGCCCCCGTCTTCTGCTGTGACAAGAAAGGACAGTCGCGCAATTTATGTTGTAATGTCTGGTACACTAGATAGCGCTCACAGTTTAGGATGTGCGCACGATTGAAAAGGTGTGAGTGGCGCCGTGTTACGGCAAAGATCAGGTGAAACCTGCGGAGTATACTGGCGCAGCTGCTGTTTTTTCTAGCCGGGAGGCAGAAACTCATGTCACTCTATTTCCCGCAATATTAATTAGAACTAACAGACAATAATGCCAAGGAAAATATAGAGGATATTATTTGTAATAATTGGGATATCAATGTGAAGAAAGTAAAGTGGACGAAAACATAACTTGCCGCCGGCAGGGACCGAACTTGCGACCTTCGAATAACGCGTCCGATGCTCTACCACTGAGCTACGGCGGCGGTCATCCCCCCGTCCACATCATAGGGTACACATGTGCATTTAAACCTAGGAATGTTAGTCAGCGCCGATCATAGCCATGGCGACGAGTGTGGAACACTCTTTTTTCTGCCTTTTGGCGTCACGTAGCAAGTGACCTTTTTTTACGAGCTGGCAGCTGACCACTAATCCCTCGCGTACCACCTGAAGGCACCAAGTCTGCCAGAACGAGACCCTCGCTATGAATGAGGGAAAGAAGGTGACTTTTAAGGGCTCGTTTTTCTTTGTCATACACCCTTAACCTCCCCTATACTTTCCTTCGCATTATTGTCTGTTAGTTCTAATTAATATTGTGTCTAACAAAGAAAAACGAGCCCCTAAAAGTAATTCGAAAGTCGCAGGTTCGGTCCCTTCCGGCGACAAGTTATCTTTCCGTCCACTTCACTTTCTTCAGATTTATATCCCAATTATTACAAATAACACCCCCTACACATTTTCTTGGCAATATTGTCTGTTAGTTCTAATTAATATTGTGTCTAACAAAGAAAAACGAGCCCCTAAATGTCATCTTCTTTCCTTCTATTTTCCGCAGTTGCCTGTACGGATGGTCTGTTTGAGGCCAGTATATTTCTGTCTAATCTCTGCATAGGTGACCTCAAGAAAAAGATCGCGTCAGTCCGCAATTATAGCATTATGTAGGGCTTCCACAATATCTAACCGACAAACCGAGAAAAGATGCCTTGCTTACTAGAGCGAGCGTCTTATTTAATTTCTCCTCGTCTCTCTTTTACCTTTCTCGGGATTTCCTCACCACCCTCCGCCACACTGCATGTTTCAGCTGCGACTTTCCAACCAGTGGGGTCCCCGAACGCGCCTCCGGTTTCGATGAGCTCGAGCAGGCAGGCTTCGAGAAAATGCGACCTGTTGCCGAATAGACCACGGATGATAGCCACAGATGCTTGAATCCGCGACATCAACCAACGAAGACGGGCCCCTTGTGTCCAGTGTGCGAAAGTGTGAATTTTCGCACACTGGACACAAGGGGCCCGTCGTCGACACTTTCGAAAGTGGGAATTTTGGATCGTCCGCGCGTCTAATGAAAAGATTTGGGCCCATATTAAACACGAACGATGCCTCTCAAACAAAGAGATATCGGTTTTAAAGCACCCATTAAAAAGGTCGATTAATCGATTAAAATATTTCACCCAAAGCAATTAATCGATTAAAGGCTGAATCGATTAACGATTAAAGATTAATCGATTAAAAATTTTAATCGACCATCCCTACAACGTAAGCAAATGTCGTTTTGCACAACCAGAAGTAAAATTCTTGGGGCATATTGTGGGATCAGGCAGGCACGGGGCCGATCCAGAGAAGGTCCGGGCGATAAAGGAGATCCCGGCTCCCGAAACGAAGGGACAACTTCGCAGTTTCTTACGGCTAACCAACTATTATAGGGACTACGTGCCCGAGTACTCCAAAGTCGTTATGCCTCTGACCCACCTTACTGGCCGACGTATTCCGCAGAAAATACCTTGGAACACAGAGGTGCAGGAAGCTTTTGACAAGGTGAAAAACTGCCTAGTGCAGGCGTCGGCGCTGCAGGCCTCTGATCCGAGGAAAGAATTTATCCTCGCCACAGATGCGTCCGATTACGCTGTTGGTGCGTGGCTGGCACAGCAGGATCTGGAGGGCAAGGAGCACCCTATTGCTTTTCTGAGCAAGAAGCTTAGCCCGGCTCTGACCCGATGGGCCACAATAGAAAAGGAAGCTTATGCAATCATTTGGGCACTGGGGAAGTTGGACGCTTGGTTGTTTGGCGCTAAAATCAAGGTGATTACCGATCATAACCCACTCAAATTTCTGGCTCTAACCACTCTGCAGAGCGCGAGGCTGACACGCTGGGCATTGGCGTTACAGAAGTATAACCTGGAAATTGAACACAAAGAGGGTTGTCTAAACGCTAATGCCGACGCGATGTCGTGGTTGTGACTCCTAACGACATAGGTCGGCGAACTCACTCATGAGTCGACTAACTCAGACTCACTCAGACTCAGATCGAGACGTGAGTCTGAGTCTGAGTGAGTCCGGGTGAGCAAAGTTTTTGTGAGTGTGAGTCCGAGTGAGTTCGGTTGGGAAAAATTTTCGTGAGTCTGAGTCCGGGTGAGTCCGGTTGAGAAACATTTTGGTGAGTGTGAGTCCGAGTGAGCCCTAAGGGCAAAATATATTGCATGAGTGAGTCTGAGTGAGCTCCACATTTTTTGCCGACCTATGCCTAACGATGACGCATAAAAGGGACAGCGAGGTAAGGGGGGGGGGGGCTGCATGCTTTGTCAGCGCGTGCGCGCGACAGAGTCAACGGGGTACGAGTGACAGTGGTGCCCCACGTGTCGAGCCAGTGAACAAGTGTGAATATGCGGCTGTGTTTGTGTCGCATGTCATAGATACAGTGCAACACAGTTGGAGGGGAGGTGTTGGGCTCGAACATCGTACGTTCGCCGAATACCTTCATATTGTTACCCGCCCCACGGCCGGCGTTCCCACGCCAAGACGGAAGCGGTGCCTCCGGATTAAAGGGGTATTCAGACGGGGGAGGAATGCTCGGGGGAGACGGGGGGGTTGCGTATCACGTGACCGCGACGTCACGGATTATCGAGTGGGCGTGACCCCCCCCGCGCCTCCTCGGAGGAGACGGGGACGTTTTCCCCGAAAGGACAAACGATCCCCATGCGGTGGGGGATGTGGCGGAATTTCGGGCTCTTGTTTGGCCACATTGTTGCACTTGCTCCTGCAGAGAGCGGCAGTGGGTGTCCAGTCTGCAGCTTGATGGTCGTCTGCAGCTCGTCAAACGTGTGGTGCAAGCCACCAGAGTAGTCTAGTAACACTGGTCTCCCCCTCCGTTTGCCTCGTCCGTGTGAGTGGGGGGCATTTGTGGAGACTTCTCCTCGCGAGCTGACGTCACTAGGCTCCGCCTTTACCCCCCGAGCATTTCTCCCCCGTCTGAAGGACGCGAAAACTCACGTCTCCCGAGGGATTAAATTATGGTGCCTTACAGGAGACAGTGGCCGAGCCGGGCTACAGGGACGGAAGGTGCACTTGCGCCTTCGCTGTGACAACCAAAAGCAGCGGCAACGGCGGCAATGATGCACGGGCCAATTGTATTGATGGCCCGTCAGCCCAGCATTGCAAGTACGTACTCGGAGGAGCTTTCCCACGACCCGTCAACGCCTGATGCCGAACATTCCGGGAACCGGGGTGAAAGGGAGCTGAGCGGCGGCGGCGGCGGACCGACGAGTGGGCGAGAGGCGGTGATTCCTGCGAGGATGCGGCGAGGAGGATTCCGGGCCTGGTACTTTCAGCGGCAGCCGACCGGGAGTCGAGGAGAGAGTTATTCCTGCATTCCGATCGGACTGTAAGAGTGTTTGAATGGTGAGATAGGGAATAAAACCAGGGGTACAGCGACAGTGAGGGAAGAAGAGAGACGAATAAAACGTCTCTATCGATATGATGTCGGAGCGGTCGTTTCCTCAAGGTGCCAGCAGATGAAAGTTCTCAGCGAGGCGAGTGGAAGAACCAAACAAAACCGCGTCCGCGGTAAAGACGCAGGACTCAAATCTTATTGACTTGACATTCGTCTGGCTACGCACCTGGCAATTAGTCTTTTTGGTTGAACCTGCCCCTTGCTTGGTAAAGAATTCGCAGCAGACATTTAAACGGCACCTTTCCAAGCACTTTCTTTATGTTGTGGTCGTTTCCACAAAAGGATAAAATGGAAACTTGATTTCTTTTTGGCAGCACCCTTTATTGCTTAGGTTACAAGTAAAGGTATCTGAATAGGCGGCCCAACTCTGCAATATAACCCGATGGAGAACGGAGGCTTCTCTGGATGACTTAGCTAGGTGTACCCTTATATATTTGGCTCCATCGACCGTGGACGCGTCGAATGTTCTCCATGTATGATACGCACAATGTGAGGGACAGGTTACTGCTCTCCTATAGCTGTCTTCTAATATAGTGTTCTGAATCGTATCCATTCATGCGAAGCTTCTATAGGGAACCCAAGCTCAAGTTTGCGGCGCGACGACAGCGCCGCGCCAGCCGCGCTGCGGCTCTGTCGGACAACACTGAACCGTCGCGCGGCCGACTCAACCCCTTTCACGGTAGCGGTAGCGCACGTGCGCTCGCGTTCTTCTCTCGGTGCGGGTAACTGTGGGGCCGTCAGCTCGGCACGTTGAACCGAGAGGCTTGCTGTGCGAAGCTGCGCATTTCCACGATGGCAGAAGCGACCCCGCGGAAGCGCAAGCGTGGTCCGAAGTATTGCGGTTTTGTGGCCAGCCACAACAGTGCAGACAAGGCACACGATTCACGTGTTAAACTGTATCGGTTCCCGGGCGTGTCGCACGAGAAATAAAGGCGGCAAGCGTGGATAGCTGACAGCGCTGTCTCGCCTTCTATTTTGGCTGTCTGAGTTCATCGCTTTCGTTCGTTCCGACTACCTGAATCGGTAAGTAACGGGGCGCATGCACGCAGCGACTACAGTAATGATTACTCGCTGTCTTCTCGCATTGTTAAAGTCCAGTTACGGTTGTAGGTGAAGCAACTTTGTGTTTTGATTCCCCGTGCTCGTGAGACCTACCCGTCGTTGTTGAACGTTCACATTCGCGTTATACCGTTAGTGTTGCGCGGTTGGTTGAATTCAACTGAACTCCGCACATTGTCAGAAGTTCGGCGCCTGCATTTCACGCGTCGGGAAGGCGGCTTTATCACGCCGGAACGGACGTCTGTGCATTTTCAGCAAGCTTTGACATCGTTCTGCAGGTTTGCTTTGTTTTTGTCACTTTATTGGGGTGATATATATTTAAGCCGCTAAATATAACTGGCACTTCATACATGCTTTGCAATTGCAACCTTGAATTAACCACCTTCTGACTTTGTGCGATTTTCTAGCCGCGTTCACGCAACAGGTTTATACGCCTGTCAAGTCGGTATCATAAAAAGAGACTGCAAGCATGACGCGAGAGCCGAAAAAACGAGGCGAGCAGTTCATCTTGCTTCACAGTGGCTGAAGCTCAGCTAGCTGCCTCGCGTCTTAATCGGCGGGTGATTCTCCAGCGGCACGGAGGACTTGACTCTAACCTTCTCAGGAAGCAGTGCCATGGCCGTATAATTTTTTTTTCGCACGCCGCAAACGTTTGTTCACGAAAGTACACGGCTGCTACTGTAAGCATGCCATATCAAAACAACAATCATATGATTCGTAGTCCACGCCGCAGAACATCGATAGCGTGTACGGCTTCATTTCGGAGTGCATGTGGACCATTATTCATCTTTAACGTGACAGAATGAGACTTACCTCGAGGTATACGTCCTACACGGTGTAATCGCGACTTGGGAAATGCATTTCGCTTTGAGTCGGGCGTGGTTGTCGTCTGCTCTTCACCGTTAACGTGATTGACGAGCTTTCCTCATTTTATCAAGTTCGCTTTGCGGAAGTGCCAGTCAAGCTTGAAGATCCTTTTGAAGCCGCGCTGCACGCGGTACATTGTGAGACGCCGCAAGTGCACCGCGCGAGCTCTGCACGTGCACGGAAGCGAGCGGCAACGCGGTGGCGAGAAGGGAAAGCGCTCGCTGATCACGCCCCAGTTTCTCTTTTTCTGCCAGAGATGGCGCTGCCTGTCAAGAGCAGCAGCGCCGCTAAGCGTTGCTTGGGAAGCCTATTCACTGACCCGTGTAGCGGGTGGTGTTCCAAAAAACCCTCCTCACCCACGGCTGGCGCGCACACACCTAAGAAATAATAAATAAAACAGAATACATCTTCATTGCGGGGCTGGGGTTTGAACCCGGGCCTCTGCGGTCCGGAAGCAAATGCCTTGAACACTAGGCCACGCGCCCATGCTTGCCCATTGTGAACTGAACTGAAGCATACGAATGCGTTCTGCCGACGACGCAAAAAGCAATTACGAGGCAGTACACTCGCTGTGGGCGCTTGATCGCGATATTTCGTTTTGGCGGACTAAAAGCGTTCTGCTTGACAACGCGTAAGGTCGATGTCAGGAATTTCCCATTTCAGGAAAATTCCAACTTCGAGAAAATTGGATTCCTAAACCGCGTTTCCCTGATCGCGTGATGGTCCTTTCGGTGAGCCATTCTACAGGGTGACGAACAGTGACGAAAAAACATGAAAGACGCCACGCCGATTCCGCCCGAAAACAGCGTTCCAAGGACAGCCGCTACTTATTAAAGAAAAAGAAAGAAAGAAAGAAAGAAAGAAAGAAAGAAAGAAAGAAAGAAAGAAAGAAAGAAAGAAAGAAAGAAAGAAAGAAAGAAAGAAAGAAAAAGCAGTGCGTCAGGCACACCGACGTCAAGCTTCGCCTTCCCACACTTCCCCGATTGGGGAAGTGCTCCTAAATTTCTTACAGCCAAGCTGTACACCTCTCGTTGGTCGGAAAATTTCGTGGCGTAAACAAAAAAACATGGCTGATCCCTCCGTCGTAGGAATCGGTAAAACACGAAAGTGAAACGTGTCTTCACGGAAGTAGTGCTTATTCTGTAGTGATATATGAGAGCTTGTACAATGTCTATTCGTGCTTGGCAGCTATAGCACCGATTGGCGCGAATGCACCCATGTTGACGCCTAGCTCGTAGAGGTTTTTAGCTTGAGCCGCGAACGCGTGCGTCCCGCTGGCCTCTGTCTCGCTCCACCAAGGCGCGACATTCGCCCGTTGATGTCGTGTCCTTTCGGCAACACTTATTGCAGCAGTTTTGTTAGTCGGTGCTCTCGCAATCGAACTAGTCGGCGGCGGAGAAATCCCGTTGGTGCATGTCGAAGCTGCATTACTCCGATGAGCCGGCGCACGCTCACACGAAGCGAAACGTAACTGCGTCTGACTGCGTCTAGGGTGCCTCGGCGACGCCAGCGCGGCCAGCGTCCCTCGCTGGTATCGAGACGCTTTAACCATGACCTCCGATGTCATGCGCAATCTCGGAGTAAGTGCTAGTAAGTGTCGATCGTGGCGCATTACTTCCTTTTATCTCTCACAGACGGCGGCACCGCCCCCGCTCCGCACCGCCTATCTACACTGCCAACAGAGAGCACCGTGCGAGAGGGAATGTGTGAAAGATATAAGGCACGTTTGTGAGGTGTCCGGCGTCTGCCAAACTGGCTTCGGGCGCTTACCGTCGCGGCCGCCGCGTCGTGGGTTCGATTCCCAGCGGCGGATCTGTTTGTTTCTTGGTCTTTTTTCTCACCCGTTGGCGTCCATTTTATGAACGTCATATCCGGTAACGAAGTACTTGGCGGACCCCGGCATAAAACACTTTCGTGTTAAAAACGCCGTGTTAACGGGCCCCTAAACCGCCAACAGACGCTCGCGTGCTCCCCTGCTAGCAGATGCGCGCGCTGCTTGCATTTTCGCCTCGGACGCTGAGGAAAGGCATTCGGAGAGGTGGACCGACGAGCCGACGAACGCGTTCGCTGTAGACTCGTGCACAGCTGCAACGTCGCAACTAAATATCGGCCTCTGGGTACCTTAGGGGCCCTTTAACAATTGAAGGCAAAATCGACGCGCATGTTCTGGTAGCGAAGCAGAAGAGGACGAAGATGAAGAGGATGTAGAGAGCGCGCCGATTCATAATGATGATCATGTCTGTTTCCGACGGACTAATTACGGCAAGCTTCAACAGCTTCGCCGGTAAGAGAGTCAGCATGCCTTTTTTAAGGAGAGGCATGTCAGGACTCATCGAAAAGAGCGCAGCGCATACTTCTTTTAGGGGCGAAGAACCTTACAGCCGAGGCTTGTCCGTCCGTTTGGCGTCCGTGCTCACGGCACAGCACCGTATAAAATCGAAACATCATGTTTAACAATAGACTAATATCAATCAGAATTGTGACGAAGCAATATAAGACACCTACAAGCACAAACTCTTTATACTAGTCGGCGACTTCAACGTAGACATTATGGATCCTAGGACCTAGATTTGTCGTCGACTCTTTATATGGGGCAACGCTCGGGTAGCGTACGGTTACTCACCCATACGATACCCAGAGCTTCGCCCATTCGTCATGATTCTCTTCGTGGAGATGCGTGAATTTTTTCTTAGGGTGTCGAGTGGCCGCACAATCAGAACGTGAAAATAGCCGCTCCTACGCTGCAGATGCTGCTGTGATCACTCCATTGCTATGCACGTACATACCGTATTTACTCGAATGTACCGTGAGTTTTTTTCCAGATTTTCGCTACCTAAAGTGGACCCTCGCGTTACAATCGAATACCGAAATTCTTTTCTTCCTGGACGCAACGAAAAGTCACCCCTCATGCTACAATCGTGGTCGCGTTACAATCGAGTAAATACGGTATGCAGGTGTACGCAAAGGAAGGAAATGAGAAAGGGGGGCGGGAATTAATTTTTAGACTTGTAAATTTTATTATTATAATTCTTTTTGCAAGAAGCACACTGAAGCTCACGTATTTCAGTCAAAATGATCACAAGGAACCCTCAAAGAGCTCTGCAAATGATTAGCTCTGTCCCTTCGTTAGAATCCCCAGCTGGAATTGTGAGGGAATCCACGACGTGCCGACACTTGATTCATTGCATCAGCGCAATTACAACGAAGTAACCGTATGAGGTTACAGGTATTTCTAATACCCGTAGCTTTATATTGCAAGCTTAAAATATAATTCCAGCGATCCTCGAACAACGTGTTACACGCCCGCAGCCGTGCAGATTATGCTTGCTAAAGCGCAAATCGCCACAGGTGGTCAATTCTCAAAAGCCTCTCCTATATGGACTATGTAAGCTAAATTACATATATATATATATATATATATATATATATATATATATATATATATATATAT
This sequence comes from Rhipicephalus sanguineus, assembly GCF_013339695.2. Taxonomy (NCBI): domain Eukaryota; kingdom Metazoa; phylum Arthropoda; class Arachnida; order Ixodida; family Ixodidae; genus Rhipicephalus; species Rhipicephalus sanguineus. The sequence continues at coordinate 124,462,460 of NC_051181.1, forward strand.
ATATATAAAGGAAAGCAAATGATTTTTAAGGGCTCGTTTACCTTTGTTAGACACAATATTTAAGAGAACTAACAGACAATAACGCCAAGAAAAGTATAGGGGGTGTTATTTGTAATATTTAGAATATAAATGTGAAGAAAGTAAAGTGGACGAAAAGATGACTTGCCGCCGGCAGGGACCGAACCTGCGACCTTCGAATAACGCGTCCGATGCTCTACCACTGAGCTACGGCGGCGGTCATCCTCCCGTCCACTTTCTGGGGTATATATGTTCATTTAAACCAAGGAGTGTTAGTCAGCGCCAATCGCAGCCCTTGGTTTAAATCAAAGGAGCGAAATGGTCGCGAGTGCACCATGAGTAGAGCATGTATATCATGCCATACATGACATGAATATTATGGTTTTTCATGCTACCGCCTGTCACTAATGTTCATCGTACAGTCTCATCGCGCAATACCAGTTTTGGTGTATATCAAGCTATCGAAATGGCCGCGAATGCACCATGAACGTGGTATGTAAGTCATGACATACATGGCATGCATGTCATAGTTTTCATGTTATCACCTGTTATTCATGTTCTTCATACAGTCACATCGCGCAATACCAATTTGGGTGCATATCAATCAAGCAAAACGGCCACGAGTGCGCCATGAGCATGGCATGTAAATCATGTCGTACATTTCATGCACGTCATGATTATCATGTTACCACCTTTCATTTACGTTCGTCATACAGTGGCGTCGCGCAATACCAATTTTGGCGTATACCAAGCTAGCGAAACGGCCGGGAATGCACAATGAGCGCGGCATGTAAATCATGACATACATAACCTGCATGTCATGATTTCCATGTTACCACCTCTCATTTACGTTTGTCATGCAGTCGCGTCGCGCAATACCAATTTTGGTGTATGTCAAGCAAGCGAAACGGCACGAGTGCGTCATGAGCATGACATGTTAATCATGTCGTGCATGTCATGCATGTCATGATTTTCATGTTACCACGTCTCATTTACCTTCGTCATACAGTCGCTTCGCGCAATACCAATTTTGGTGTACATCGAGCTAGCGAAGCGGCCGTGAATGCATCATGAGCCTGGCAATTAAGTCATGACATACGTGACATGCATTTCATGGTTTTCATCTTACCAACTGTCATTCATGTTCTTCATACAGTCACATCGCGCAATGACAATTTTGCTCTATATCAATCTACTGAAACTGCCGCTAGCTCATCATGAGCGTGGCATGCAAATCAGGTACATGACTTGCATGTCATGATTTTCATGGTACCACGTCTCACTTACGTTCGTCATACTGTCGTGTCGCGTAACACCAATTTTGGTGTATATCACGCAAGCGAAACGGACGCGAATGCACCATGAGCGTGGTATGTAAATCATGACATACATGTCATGGATGTCATGGTTTTCATGCTACCACTTGTTATTCATGTTCTTCATAAAGTCACATCGCACAGTACCAATTTTGGTGTATATCAATCTAGCGAAACGGCCGCGAGTGCGCCATGAGCGTGGCATGTAAATCATGTCATACTTGACATGCATATCATGATTTCGATGTTACCACGTGTCAGTTATGTTCGTCATACAGAAATGTCTCGTCATACCAGTTTTCGTATGTATCCCTTCATTTAAACGGCCGCGAGCGCCCCGAGACCATGTCGTGTAAATCATGCTGCACATGACATGCGCGTCATGATTTGCATGTTACGACCTGTCATTATGTTCGTCATCAACTCTTGTCACGCCGTACCAATTTTGGTATAAATGAAATTAACGGAACGGCCGCAAGAGCCCAAAGGCCGTGGAATGTAAATCATGCTGTTCATGACATGCGTGTCATGATTTTCATGATATGACCTGTTATTTATGTTCGTGATAAGGCCATGTTATGACACACCGAGTTTGGTACACATCCGATTAACGGAACGGCCAGGGAGCCCAAAGGCCGTGGAATGTAAATCATGCTGTTCATGACACGCGTTTCATGATTTTCATGATATGACCCGTCATTTATGTTCGTAAGAAGGCCATGTTATGACACACCAATTTTGGTATACATCCGATTAACGAAACGGCCAGGAGAGCACAAAGTCGTAGGCGGCTAGATAGATAGATAGATAGATAGATAGATAGATAGATAGATAGATAGATAGATAGATAGATAGATAGATAGATAGATAGATAGATAGATAGATAGATAGATAGATAGATAGATAGATAGATAGATAGATAGATAGATAGATAGATAGATAGATAGATAGATAGATAGATAGATAGATAGATAGATAGATAGATAGATAGATAGATAGATAGATAGATAGATAGATAGATAGATAGATAGATAGATAGATAGATAGATAGATAGATAGATAGATAGATAGATAGATAGATAGATACGCTCAAAGTCGCAGAAGTTCGCTAAGAAATGCTTCGCATTTAAAAACGATGACAGGATAGTACATTTTTTGTAATGACGTTATCGTACACTATACAACGAATTCGCTTTATCATAGCTTTCAGACATTTTTCTTTGTTTACCTATACAGCGGGGTTGCTGGTGCCAACACCATCGCTTAATGTCGCTGGACGTCTTCAATTAAGTTACACACACACACACACACACACACACACACACACACACACACACACACACACACACACACACACACACACACACACACACACACACACACACACACACACACACACACACACACACACACACGTGCACACGCGCGCACGCACGCACACACGCACGCACGCACGCACTCTCTCGATGTGCAATCTCGTGATTTGTCACTTTCATTCAGTTTACTCTCCTTTTTTGGCATGTGACTACTGTATATTCACCTTTCTAGTGCTAGCCTCCGCTGTAATTTGGCAAGACCGTTGAAGGCGAAAAGAATTTTGCAATTTTATATCGCGCTAATAGAGGTAAGCTGTGCACAGTAAACAGCCCCGCATCAAATAATGCCGACAACAAACGATCGACGAGATTCACTCACGATTGACGGAACTTCTTCAAGCGCCTTGGCTGCAGAAGGGTTGGATCTGCGGGATACAGGTCCGTTTTCCCGTTTCCCGTCCTCCGCAGAGGCCTCACCGGGAGACCTCGCACACTGAACGTGAACGGTGTGGCCAGGACTCGAAGACAGCGACGGCGGGAGGCCCGACAACTGGGCGAGATTTGTCGCTATAGCGGTGACCAGTGTGGCGAAGGTGGCTAACGGATACTGGGAGGTTGAAAACTCATCGGTCTCGTCGCCCGCTAGCGTGTCCGGCTCCTCGCGATCGACGTTAACGCCAACGCTGGCTCGTCGGTCCCGTAGCCCGTCCTAGCCATCCTGTCCTTGGACCTTTGTCGTACGGCTGTCGGAGACCGGACGCGGCTTTTTAAGCGGTTTCGGTCCCATCCCGTTGCCGGCGCTAGTGGTAGGTACGTTCGTCTTGCTGGAAGTCAATGTGTCGCCGCGCGCGGATCTGCTACTGCTGCGCTGATGCTTGGACTTAGTCGAAAACTTGCTCGGGTAACGAATGCGACGCGAATGGTGCGCGGCGTCTGCCAAGGCGTTTGATGCGGATTCGCGCTGCCGATCGCGAATGCTCTTCGTTTTGGACGCTCGTCTCGAGGAAGTGGAAGTCGTGGGTTCGACCTGCGCTGTGACTGTCGTGTGCTCCGGTGCTGATTCACTCTTGCTATTGCCAGTCGTGTGAGAAGCAGCAGCAGTTGCCTGAGCGTCCGGGTCCAACCGGCGCCATTGGTTTGGACTGCTGCGATCAGCGGCTTTCTTGGATATGATGTCCTGTTCGTCGCTTGTCGTCTGCTTCTCCATATTCCCTGAGTCAAACGAAAGGAAACAAATAGTTATTAACGAATGTTGCGTTAACGAATGACACGCACTGGGAGAATTGATGCGAAGAGCAAAAATGCAGGAAGATCCTTGATAATACTATATGGTATTTTATGGCGCAACGGCCAGTAGTGGCAAAGAGGAGGAAGATCCATGTGTTCAGGAGATATGGAGTATCGGCTAATGCAGTCGCACTCAATATGACCTGCAACATGGGAGCGCGTGGTCTCCCGAGTTCAAAGACTGCTTATGGCTTCCGCTAGCCCTTATTTCCATGACTAAACGCTGTTCTCTCGCTTGGGGATGATCCCAAATAATAAAATATTTATAAATATATAGTAGTTGAAATGAGAACAAGTTGAAGCCATGCGCAATGCTTGAGGTCATGAGGCCACGCGCTCCCGTGTTGCAAGTCATATTGAACGCGACTGTACTTACAGTTCTGGGGGATGAGGTTATAGATGGGCTCTACAGCAGTTACCTGAAGGTAAGACAAGTTGTCCAGACAAAATTATTATCGAAATTATGAAGAAAATTGGACCAGAGTCAACATATGCGCTCACTATATTGTCAAGCAATTCGGAAGACCGCAGAATTACCTATAGAGAAGAAAATACCTGTTTTTATTTCGCAATATTAAAGAAATAAAAATAGGGAGGAACAAGAGTAAACAAAAGAACATAACACTTTCGTAGCAGGAAACATAAACGTCCTGAAAGCTCTCGTTATCAAGGTAGTACAGAAAGGGAGAAGGCTGGTCTTTTCTGAACACCAGACAAGTTATAACAACAAGCGATCAATAGATGATTCAGATACGCAATTAAATAATATGTTTTGTAGAACTGTGTTTTAGGGGCGAAGCTCCTTAAAGCGGCACCCGTTCGTCCCCGTCGTAGTGCGTAACCAGTCTTAACGCTAGTACCAGATCTTGACCTCCAAGGTGGTGCCGGTGGGAGATTTCTCCTGTGCGTTGTTGAACAATAAAAAATTCGCAGCGTGCGCGTTAACTAAAAGCCGAATTCTTCTGTCTCTCATTCCCCATTAGCAGCCATTGGCATGTTCCAGTAGGAAACGTTAGTAGAAGTAGAAGTGTAAGTGTTAGCTAAAAGCCGACTTCTTCTGTCTCTCATTCCCATTAGCAGCCATTGTTTACCTCCAAGGTAGTGCCTGGTGAGATTTCTCCTGTGCGTGATTAAACAATAAAAATTTTGTTCAAAACGCCGTTGATTGATGAAATAAACCAACGAAAGACGCCAGATGTTTTCTCAAAGCAACACGAAAAGACGCCAGATGTTTCTAAAGCAAAACGAAAAGACGCCAGCTGCTTAACGAAAGACGCCAGATGTTTTCTAAAGCAATGGTTTTCTAAACAATGAAAATTCACAGCGTACATGTAAAATTAAAGTGAGCTGCAAGTCGTCATAACTCTCATCGAACCTTTAGTATAAACGCGCCCGATCTCACGTCGGTGATGATGTACTGGGCAGAATTCACGGAAGATTCACGGTTTACCGATGAACCTCCGCAGCTTCGCTCACTCATCATCATTCACTCCGTGGATATGCTGTGATTTTTTTCTAGGATACAGAATAGACGAAGGTGGTAGATCTGCCAAAAAGTTTAGCGCATGTGTGGGCGGAATTTCAGATTCACCTTCGCCTTAATACTCTAATGCTAGCTTGTGGTTTAATCTGTTGTTGTTTTTTTGTTGTTTTTTTAATCTATGCATGTGAGCCGTGCACCTTGCGGAAGTAAGACAAAAAATATATTTCGATCTCCGGTGCTGGCCTGCGTAGGTACGTTACAGTTCCATCGAGTGGCAAGCGAACCAGCCGGGATTAGACTAGAATGCTTTTACGGCGCAATATCTCACGAGGGCATGCCGATTTAACGGAGCGTAAATTAGTCAAAGCGGAAGATCAGAAAAAGAAGAGTTGCCCGTACACTAGATGGTTAAATGGTAATCTTCAGGCCACAGCGAATGTCTCGGCAAGGTAAAGGAACTTGCGTTAAGCAGGTATGATTGGCACTCATGATGTCGCTAAGCAGCCAGCGACTTCACGGTACACAACAAGCACGGATGAAAAACGAAGGGGAGAGAATTAATGGAGAGTATATACCAAGTGTGTGTTTCTACCTGTTTCTCGTATAGGATCGCGCGTCACACAGCGATAGAGTACCGAGAAAGCGAAGATGGGTTAGGCTTCGTGGACAGGGTTAGAACGCTGCAGTGAAGAAATGACGCTTACGACTGTTTCGTTTGCCCAGTCAGCTGATGTTGCGGAGGCACGGAACAGTGCCACTTTTAATAAAATGTCGAACTCAGGACCAATAACAAAAGGGAAAACAACGCGAGAAAGGCAAGCTGCATCGTGAGGCCCGAAATTAAGGTCGTTGAAGGAACGCATAGCTACAAAATTACTGGAGGTTACTTTGGCGCGGCATTCGTTCAGCTGCAGTGAAAATAATGCAGTTGCTTGCAATAATATTTTAAGAAACTGTGCGATGCGAATAGTGGCGAGTACATGGGTTTGAGTAATCGTTGAGCCTGAGGAGGCTTCGAGCGCTCTTGAGACGTCAGATCCAAAAATTTCGAAGGCACCCTAAATTTTTCTAGGCATAGTCTCTCTGCACATAGTTTGTTACATTGGCGTGAATAGCGGGGGGGTCAGGGGGGTCCTGGCCCCCCTTGTGTTCAGGCTGGGGGGACACGCCCTTGAATGTGTCCCCCTTTGAGATTTGTGTTTCAAACATCATATACTTCGCGCATTCAGCTTTTTCAAATGGCTGTTCATATTGTTGTGTGTACCTGTGTTCAGTACTTCTCAGGTGTGTGAGACTATTGGAATCGCAACTGCCGCTCAACTGGTGCAGAGAAGACTCAATAGAACAACGCGTGCTGGGACCCCATGCTCGATTTTAAAATTTTATGTCAATGCATGATTTTATTCCAACATAAATCAAAATAAAATCTATATTTATAAGAACAAAATGGCCGCCATGGCAAGATGTGCGTCCCCCCTTGTGATTCTTCTGGATTAACGCCTCCGGTTTGATATTACGAATAGTTGTGTTTATAACGAAAATTTTTTATGTCAACAAATTGCAAAGACACCAAGCCTGCTGAGATCAAAACTTGCAGTTTCGGCAAATGCATTGACTATATGTTTCCACGCTGGAATAAGAGCTGTGTCTGTAGACGGTATAAAACGGCATAGCTGCTTTTATAGGAAACTATGATTAGGCGGGTGCGTGCCATCTTTAAAGCTCGTCATCAAGGTAAATGCACGCGCATTTTTGAACGCGCTTAGTCCATCCGCCCGTGTCTAGGGCTATCCATCATTGCGTGAGCGTGCCACGTATGAGGGCCATCGTAATCATCGTTATCAACACTATCGCCACCACCACCTGCAAGGGCTTTTCTGGCGGTCAGCAATTTTTCAAGAACCCTTCAGCTTAACCAACCACACAAGTGCGTCCTACTTCGACGTGAAGCCGCACCACTTAAGAATACTTCTCACGGATTTTTCGAACTGATTTCAATGCTTGACAAGTGGGGTCCCGATGGCTTTACGTGCGCATGGAACGGTGGGGTCGGTTGGTCGAAATGATTATGATGATAGTGGTGGTGATGATGATGCGAGTTTCAATGGCTCGGGAAATATCAAATTTCTCCTGACGCAGCGGTCCACAAACTTTTGACACCCACTATACCGTTTCATATTGGGGTTCATTCTAGGTGATGGTGAAACATTGCGGAGTCAGTAACTTGCGTTCCGCAAGGCACCAGAACTTCACAGCCCACACCAAAGACACAGAGGCATTGAACCAATAAAAATGGCTCGTTCTCACGAAGGTATCACGTGAGCCCGCACGCGCGCGTGTACGGGTTGTTGGCCTCCGCGCATTGCAGCAGCAGCAACAGCCGCCGCATCAATTGCATCACTACAGTCCGCAACGTTCGCCGGCGCAAAAAACGACGAGTATCATCGCAGCGCCGCTAAGAAGGGACAGGTTTTTCGATCTTCTCGATCGGAACAAGAAAATAAAGGAAGGAGTGCGTTCGTCGTCCACGATGGCTGGAAAGCGTAAACGTCTCCTTCTCCTCCTCCTGGTTTGAGGGCGATGACCACGCGAGAGCCAAGAAATATCTGCCTCCCATGCCACGGAGGCCGGCCGTTCAGGCTAGGACATGTCTGCAGAACAGGCCATGCGGACGCAGTGACGCCCGCGCCGAAGAAACGAGATACAGTTGCGACATCGTCGCGCTGCTGCGCAACACCCGCAAGCGCTCGACGCGAACCCCAGCGGCGTCGACAGCAAACGGCGCGCGCCGGTCACTACTCCCTGTGTCCGTCGTGGTCCTCACGTGCGGGAGGCCCTGCACCTTTTTGATCCTCTTCCGCAGAAGTGGGCGGAGAAACAATAATGGGAAAGCCTGGTTGCTCACTTACGTAACACACTATTTTCGCGACTCTCTCTCTCTGTGCGCACAGTTTCGTCCATTTAATTCCGCTCGTAGTCTTATAAGCCCCGAAGGTAGCCGTGAGATACATATACGAAGTCATCCTAGCTCTTCACAGAGATCCCTTAGAGAGGCTTGCGACAGGCATGGTTTATCAAGGAGTGGGAAGGGAGGGGCGAGTTTTATTAAGGCGCTCTCGCTCGGGCTTTTGTTATATAAGGCCGACCAATCGGAGTATCCAGTGCGAGCAGCGTCCGTTGTCGTAAACACTCAGGAAACCATTCGTGCCGGAAACGTCGTGAAAAGAACCATGAAGTCCCTGCTAGCTCTCGCCTTTCTCGTCGTCGCTGCCAACGCGTTGTACTACGAAACGAAACCGGAACTTGGGAAGTACCAGGATGAAGCTGAGGTACGATTGATTGATTTGACATGACTTGATTTGATTGACGTGCTTTGACGTGCAAAGCAACTTTGGATTTCTGGAAGACGTCTTAGAAGTAGGCTCAGGAATACTTTCGACCCTCCTGGGCCCCTTAGGAGCGTTTTTGCACTCTGACTCCATCGAAACGTGGCCGCTACTACCGGGAATCTAATCCGGTGCCTCATCAGCAGAATTAACGCCATACATATAATAATAATTGTTGGGGTTTTGGGTCCCAAAACCGCAATGTGATTGTGAGAGACGCCGTAGTGGAGGGCCTCGGATATTTGGACCACCCGTGCTTCTTTAACGTAAGCACACGGGCCTCTAGCATCTCGCCTCCATCGAAATGCGGCCGCCGCTGCCGGGATTCGACCTTGCGACCTTCGGTTCAGTAGTCGAGCACCATAGCCACTACAGATCTCCGCGACGGGTAACGCTACAGATACAGTCATTGTCACTGATGCATGAATAGAGCGAAGCAATCTTTACTGTTCTTCGTGCCAGTTAGCCCGGTCGGCTTTGCTAATAATATATTCGACACGAGTGGCTGACATATCCAATGTTACGAACTTTTCTAGCGTAATAACTTTCTGCATGAGTGCGTGAACGGGTGCACCGCTTTTCTCCAGCCAAGGCCTGTATCGTATAACATCTGAGAACGTAGCTATACGTGTGTAAATTTGTGCGCTTTAGAACTAATATAAGCTACGAGGGACCCCTACCAGTGGCAGATCTTGTTTTATTTAGCTTTTCTCTTCAAGCTATCGGACACGCCGAATAGCGGAGGCGTCCACACTGATTTGGGACATCCGGATCGCTACTGCGGCACTGTGATATGAGCTTTTCGTATACGACACTTATACTCGCTGCAATGGTTCATTGGCTATCGCACGTTGGCGACTGCGAAATTTTAGCTCGGGTACTGCCCGGTCGCGTTATCTGAACCATACTGAATCATTTCTGTCAAGGACCACAACGTAATGTGGTCATTCGTTTTCGAGAGCCGAGCTGCCAGCAGCGTAGCTTTCCTGTATTTCTAGGCGAAGGGGAGAGAGGGGAAGGATGTCTAACAAGGTGGCGTCAACCTTGGTTGGAGGGCCTTATGAACGAACTGTACAGTTACAGAGATGGGGAAAAGTCTGTCATTTTTTAGTCAAAGTTTGCACGAGTATCTACACACGGTTCATTCCACCGGTATATTACGTGTCGACAACAGAATGAAGCCAGTAGATGGAACAGCCAGGGGTCACAAAAACCGGTAGAAAGTTCTCTTGAGTTGCTTTAGGATGTGTTGATGAGAGCGGCATTTTAACCATACCTGTACCAACTGCATATGGACTGACAAATAATTAGACGTTTCGACAAGAGGGCGTTTCTTCATCAAAGCCTATAGAGTGATTTGAAAGGTCAACTTGTCGGCTAGTTGGTTGAACATATTTTAGGTGAACAGTGCGAAAGACGAGGGCAGAAAAAGGCATGTGCACACGAACAACCACGCTTAGCGCTGACTGTCAACTCAAGAGCGGTCATATTTTGTTTTAATGCGCCTCCTCAGCAGAAACGTCATCTTGATAAGGCAAACACACGTGATATGCAGACTCCTTGCGAAACAAACCCAACTGAGTTGTGGTGAAGCTAGAGCCACTCTAAATGCCCACGATACACAGGCACTCCAGTATACTTTGATTTAAGCGACATCTACGGCAAATGCGTTCACATCTACGAGGTGACACACGACAAAAGAGTACATCCTTTCGGGTAAGAGATAGCAAGAACTATGTTATGGGCGTAATAGTGTAGCTTTTTGCTCAGCCCACGAACAACAGTTAAAGTTATTAAAATGCTTTGTCTATAATGCTTACTTCTCCTTTTGTGTGAAGTGTGTTTTGCACTGACCAAATGCCGAATATTTTAGCATTTTGTCAATTTCCGTTTAAGCAAGCAACGCCTTATGTTTTGCGGTGGCGCTCAGTCAAAATTTACAAGAGGACAGCGTAGAACCACGTCTCACGGGCAAAACTCCTTTTTGTGGCGGACCTTCATTACAATTTAAGGCGGCTTACTTCAAAGGACTTTAGTCCGCCTACGTGTAAGCGGTGCAAGTTTGTTTGCACTGGTGAAGCATTCATTCAAAACTATTTGCATTCGTTTACTGGAAAAAATTTTGTTTCCTACTTGAAATCCGGAAAAAAAAGCAACCTTCCCTTGAATTCCGCGACGAGTCCGCGGAGCCGATAGGTCACTGTGACGTCACAGATTTCGGAACAGTTTCTTACCACGGCTCTTTTGGCATAGCAAATGTTGTCAAGGCATGCATAAGTTGAACCTCTGGCTCTATCTCAGTGCAGTGCCGTGCTTCTTACCGGTAAACAAGTATGACCGCAGCTGAGTCGCCGCTGTCAAAATTTATGACTTCAAGGTTAATTGATGCGGAACACTGGCGTACCAATGCCTCCTCTGGCGATGAAGGTTGCACCATTTCTAGTGGATGAACGCAACTCACCACTGCAGCTCATAATCTTCCAGGTAAGAATATGGGGTCTAGCATAGGTACTCTTAGTAGATGCATTGGTAGCTGGCATAATAAAGGGACACTAAATAAAGAGAAGAACAAATTTTCCCGTATTAGTAAGTTACTCTTTCACGATATTAAAAACACCACGCTAGCGAAAAACGTGAAAAAGTAAAATGCGGGTGGCGACGCCGCCTTGAAGTACGCCAGCTGCGGTGGCATCATAGATTAAGACGGCGTCTACTAGGGCCTACGTAGTTCCAAATCGGTAAAACAGAGGTACATTGCCTTCTGAGGGAGATAGGGACTTATCATGCCGAGTTTGAGAGAATTTCGCTGAACGAATGTGACCAAAATACGAAAAAGCACTTTGAAATCCGCGACATCACCATCGGAGATTTCGGTGGGAAATTTAGAAGTCAAACTTTTGACATTGATTTTCTCGCCACCAGTGTGGTGAAATTAGCGACTTTTCAGAATATAATTTATCAGTCTAAACTAATTTATTGTTTCACTTTAGTGTCCTTTTAAGGACTGGCAAGTATGTTCAGATTGGCAGCTGCCAGAGACAGGCAGAACGTAGGCGAAACGGTAAACACGTATTTCCGGGCGCCTAAGTGGGATAGCTTGCGCAGCTTCCAAGACAAACAGGTGTGATGCATTGAACATGTATTTTATATACGAGATCATAACTTGGCGTACTCCACCGCTGCTACTCCGCAATTTGTTAACGGTTAGCTGTGGTGTCCTACGCTATGCCGTATTTACCCGAATGCTACCAGCACTTGTAGGTACCGTCTTGTCTTCGTCAAATGATGGCAAATGTTCGCCAATGATGGCTAAAATACATATTGGTGGTGCTACCTTAGTGTTGGTTAATGTAAATCGTGCGCTTTTATAACTGCAAAATTGCCTTTATTGACTCTTTCTATCTAATGATACCGAAGCGTATACACTGACAACTTCAGTTGGTTATGCCTGCGGGTTTTCTCTTGTGTTTGTTTATTTATTTTTCCCGAGGCATCCTCCTTAATTGTGTATTTGGAAACTGTGTGTGTGTGCAGTGCTTCCCGTACGAGACGTACTGGTACGTGATCTACCGCACGTTCGAGCATGACCCCTACCTCGACGATGGCAAGTGCGCCTACGTCGTGCAGACCAAGCCTCTTGTGAACAGAACAGCAGAGGCACATCTCAAGGACAGCACCGGCAGGGTTCTGTGAGTTAATTAGGTTGCTGTACTTAGGAGCGAATCCAGACTTTCATTTTGAATGGAATGGGAGCTTGCCAAACTTTATAACGTGCACCTAAATGTAAAGCACACGGATACATTTTCTTTCATTTCACCCTCATCTAAATGCGGCCGCCATAGCCGGGAATCGAACCCGTACCCTCGTGCTTAACAGAGCAAGACCAAACATGCACCACGGCCAGTAATGGCGAGCATCTCGATGTGCATAATGCAGGCGTTTTGTTTCAAAACCCTCCTCGGTGAACTGGCAGCTCTGTTTTTAACACGAAAGTGTTTTATGCCAGGGTCCACCATAAACTGACGCACGTCATTTCCGTCACGGAACTGACGCCCATGAAAAGGCACACGTCTTGCACAGAAATGAATTCAGAAAAAAGACTTCGTTTTTTTTCCCAGCTCGAATCGCTAGCGATTCCCACGCTCTATGTGGGACTGGCAAACTATGCGAACTTGTATAAATATATATTTTTTCTTTTAATTATACAGAGAGTTCACGACGGAACTGCACAAGACGGAGGGATACAAGTACTACAACAAGCACAACGTGACTCTGCTCAACGGTAAGCTTAAGCGTTTTGCGGAGAGCAATCATAATCATTACCATAGCCAGCGGCACGGAGTGATGCCGTTTCCGGTACAATATGCGTGAGAAACGTAGACGGCATCTGATAGAATGCAGCGCCCCATCATGGTTTTTTGCTGCTCACACATGCACCACCACTGGCCTGTTCAACTCTTTTGTCCTATATAAGTTAGTTACGGAAGCCCTTCCTGAGAAAAAAAAGAATTAACATTCATTACAATATGTCAATTATCAAACATTAATTACATCACGTTGTACGTTGGCATATCGTAATTAAGGCACTCAGAACTTGCGCTATCCTCAGGCTGGCTCAGGATGCCTGTTCAATTACACAATGTGCGCCATTTAGAGCCTGTAATTGTGAATACAAGGTTACGACAAAGCGGGCACGATAGCAAACCACAGTGTTGGTGGTAATAATAATGATTGTTGGGGTTTTACGTGCGAAAACCACGATATAATTTTGAGAGATGCCGAATTGGAGAGTTCCGGAAATGTCAACCACGTGGGGTTCCTTACCGTGCACCTAACTCTAAGCACACGGGTCTCTAGCATGTCGGCTTCATCAAAATGCGGCTGCCGCGGGCCGAAATTCGATCCCGAGACCTTCGTGTCAGCAGTCGAGGACCATAACCACTAGACCATCGCGGCGGGTCCAGTGTTGGTTGGCGGCTGCTGGTAGCCGCGCCACACGAGCGCGCTAGCCCGCCTGAATTGGCTGTTTGACACCCGCCGTTTTTTGACGCTCGCGCTTGACGTTCCTCGACGTTCCTTGACGTTTACACGTCAATAACTGGTGTCACAACACAATCAAAAAGAGGAGGAGGCAGCAGTTCTCTGAGCCATCAAACCAGAACTGACAACACGACGAAATCGACAGCATGGCGATATTTTGACATTTTCTAGGACTCTCTAAGCATTGTCTAAGTTGAGCTAGTTGGTAAGGGTTCATCATAAAGATAAGGCATGCAGACACGGACACAAGAGGAGATAGCGGCGTTTGTGCATTCTTTTTATGTTCTCTTGCGACCGTGTTTGCTTGCCTTACCTTCTTTTATCTAGGATACCACTCTGGTGACCACGCTTACCGCGTGGTATTGGTATTTTCTTCTTGTTTTTTTTTTAAGTGCTACTCGCCCCTCGGTGGTAAAGCTCCGTCGAATAATAGGGGAAAGTGGTACTTCTGGTAGTGCATTTAGTTCCCAACTGTCCGTATGCGACACTACCATATCCCAAGAACGGTGCACTTTATCCGACAGTCTTTAACAAACAAATTTCACGTTCTTCATTCCAGGACCCAAGAAAGGCCACAGCGTCACCTTGTACAGCGCGTACTCCGACTGCAACGAATGCAAAGTCTACAGGCACCCGTACATTGGCGGTAAGGTCAACTATGCTTTCAATTTCAAGCAAGAAGCTGCATTTATCAGCTAAGCTGACTACAGAAGAGCTTGTCTACCGAAACTGTAGCTGAAAACAGAACGCTGAACAGGAGAAAATTATGTAACAGACAAAAAAAAATCACAAGGTTCCTTATGCATTCGTCTAAGAAGACTCGAAGGCAAAAGACATCGTCTTCTTTTTCTTCTCAGTCGATGCAATATTCACCCCAACCCCCACGTCCTCAACCCTCCGAGACCTTTCTGCACCTAACGTCGGTTTACTCGGCCTCTGTGATCGGAGACATTTCAAGCTTTCTGCACCTTACCTGGCGTCTCACTGCCTCGGTGATCGGCCCACCACTGACCAAGCGACGATGTCATGTGATGACGTCATCGTATGACGTCACAAATTTTGGCGCTCTGTGACGTCGTCACGTCATTATGATTTTTTTGCATCACTCGTGTTGATGCCTCTTTGCCTCTTAATTCATCGCCCCCTGAGCGGGCGAGGAATTAAGATGGATGGATGGATGAATAAACTTTGTTTCAGAGGCAAATAAATAATACTCTCGAAGAAAAAACAATTGCGGCAGAAACCAGTGAAGACGATTGTCAGTCAGCCACACAGCTTTCTCGTGTAACTTGCTGTATGTTCGCGCTGCTATCCGTAAATCACCGTACCTTATGGGCACAGCAGAGGATGACCGTAAGCGTGCGCAGGGTTCCCCATTAGGGAGGGGGGGGGGGCAAAGTTTCGTCGCCCTCTCTCCTGTTGGTCGTATCCAAAGCACAACATGCTTCACAATGTACGAAAAAGAAATTAAATTGAAGTAATGACGTGCTCACAATGGCCTGTCTTTGGTCCCTGGATTTCCGAGAGTAAAGATGGGACGTGAACAGTTCTTGGAATGCAACATCAGGCGTTCGGCCGTCATTATCGTCAAAAACCTGCGTGGCCATAACTGAATAAACGTACGGGGCAGATTTCGCCCCCCCCCCCCCAGCTGAATAAGGGGAGGGGGCGCCTCCCCCCCTCGTGCGCACGCTTATAAGGATGACACATGAAGTCGCATTCTCACTGTGAACCACAATTTCACAGTGTACATAGTTCCGAAATCAAAATCGCCCAACTTGAACGTCCGTAGGACTCCTTGTTTTTGAAGAGCCCTTAGGGCGCACCTAACCACTCTGAGTTCAAAGACGAGAGAGCAGTTTCTTTCTCGCCTTCGCTATCCTTCCTACTGAGGCTATCTCCTTCTCGCCACTTATTTCTTCATAAAACACGAGGACAACGTCAACACTGTGCATTGAGTCTATCAGGATTTCACGCATTTCGGCTACACGCTGTTTTCTCCACTTCCTTATTCTAAAACGCACAAAACGAAGTGATATCAGCTGATAGTCATGCGAGACAAGGCAGAACGGGTGTGCGACTGCATGGCAAAGCAGGGTAGGAGACATTTCACAAGTGATATGCATCGTATATGCACCAATTGAGAGCCTATTTCCTTGTGACGTCAAGTGAACAGACTGCTGGCGTCACGAATAGTGCCGAAAAGACGGGAAATGGCAGGAGAGAAAAACGCGTTCGCTCTTTGTATTTTGAGAGGTTGTTTGAAGGCCCTTTAATAGAAGTTATGAGGCGCGAAGTGACCTTTGAATTCTGGTAGGAGGACACCTTATATACGTATTTCGTTGTGCATGAAGCTTGGCCACGTTTGAGCGTGGCGCCGATGTGACGTGAAGACGCAACTTGAACCCATTTGAATAGCGTTCATTCAGTTCCGGAGAGTGCGTTATTGAAAGTACAGCTTAAAAATTAAAAAAATTAAAACAAAAAAGATCACAGGGTTCTTTGTGCATTCGCCTAACACGACTCGAAGGCGAAAGCCGTCTTCGTTTTCTCCTCAGCCGATTGTATTGACCTCCCCCCCCCCCCCCCCCCCCCCGTCCGAAAGCTTCCTGCACCTCACCTGGTTTTGCACTGTCTCCGTGATCGGCCCACCTTTGACCAAGGGATGACATCATCATGTGACGGCACGTTATGTGACGTCATAGTGACGCGACAAATTTTGGCGATCTGTGACGTCCCGATGAAGTCATCACGTGATGTTCATTTTTTAAATTACTCCTGTTGACGCCGACGGTCAGGTTTCGCCGTTTATGAGGCCTCTAAGGCTTTCGCCTTTAAAAAAATGCCAAGAAGCTCAACACGTTCTCGCCATACGGAATCTGCCAGGCATACGCATGGGTCGGACGAACTGTTTTAATTAATCCTGTTCGTTTTCTTGCTCGCAGAGAAAGCCTGCTCGCTGCTGGTACCTGCTCACAAGAAGCACTACCTGACCCACTCGTGCAAGTTCATCTTCCACCTTCTGTGCGGAAGCAACTACGAGACTGTCTACGACGAGACTTGCAAGAACAAATGAACGCGCCGCTGCATCCGGCACGAGGCTGCGTAGTGTATGCAGCATTTCCGCTGTCATTATCCCGCTGTCTGGTCTCTCTCCATACATCCAATAAAGGCATTACTCCACGCTGTAGGCGCACGGTTCTTTCATTTCCATTTAAAAAGAAAGCTCAAGGAGCCTTGGCCCTAGTGGGAAAATAGGGTCAAGTGAAGCTTAAGTGAAGTGGTCTATCTATCTATCTATCTATCTATCTATCTATCTATCTATCTATCTATCTATCTATCTATCTATCTATCTATCTATCTATCTATCTATCTATCTATCTATCTATCTATCTATCTATCTATCTATCTATCTATCTATCTATCTATCTATCTATCTATCTATCTATCTATCTATCTATCTATCTATCTATCTATCTATCTATCTATCTATCTATCTATCTATCTATCTATCTATCTATCTATCTATCTATCTATCTATCTATCTATCTATCTATCTATCTATCTATCTATCTATCTATCAATCACTGCGCAGTGCTCCCTCCCAACTGTTTCCTTCGTCCACGCCGGGAAGTGGGACATTCATGCCACGTGCTCAGCAGCGCAACACTTCAGCTGCTACAGGCAACAACGGACGGTCATGAGTTCATATCCTGGCCACAACGAAATGTGGCTACGTGAAATGGACAAGTCACCTCGATGAATAGGCCAGATTGCCACATCAGAAACGGCTGATCGCGAAGAAGTCCACGATCGAGAGAGCATCGATTACTGGAAAACGGTGCACACAAATACTCAAGTGACCGGAGCACCTTCGGGGGCCGCATTTCTGCACGCTCGCCGGCGCCAGATTTTTGGCGCATAATGCCGCCACCGAAATATGCGAGTTACAAAAGCTCCGTTTAAAATTTTTCAATACATCAAAGAGACACCGATACGCCCATATGGAATCGCGCATGTGTTCCTTGCTGCACACCAAGCTGGAGCTCTCCTCTCGTGCCAGGGGCGTAGCCAAAAATTTTTTTTTCGGGCGCGGGGGGGGGGGGGGGGGGGGGGTCAGCCATACTTTATGTATGTTCGTGCGTGCGTTTCTATGTGTGCGTGTATATATACGGAAGCAAAACTGAAAATTTTCGGCGGGTTTGAACCCCCCCCCCCTGGCTACGCCCCTGTCTCGTGCCACCACTTCGTTCTATTCTTTTCTTGCGCCCTTCTGTCCACTCTTCTTTCAACATGACCTTTGCAATTATTCTATAATATGATGTTTATTAAGGGATGAAAAAGGGGATTCTGCGGGCCCATTTTCTTTTTCGTTTGACACAACCTTAAAGAAAACCAACAGATACGAAAAGACAACTTGCCGCCGGCAGGCACCGAACCTGCGACCTTCGGATCCGAAGGTTGCAGGTTCGGTGCCTGCCGGCTGCAATTTGTCTTTTTGCCCACTTTGCTTTCTTCACATCTGTATCACAGTTACTGCAATACACTTAAAAACAGTACAATTAATGTCCCCTATACCCTCCTTGGCTTTTTTATCTGCTGGTTTTCATTAAGGGTATTTATTAAGATTATTCATGTAACTGATCAATTGGTCAGCATGATGAACTCGATGACGAAATGATGTTTTGTGTCTTCGCTTGGTTTCGCGACACGGCTTAGACGCGCGTCAAGCCGCAAACCAAGACAAACCAGCGTGACGGGTGGTTTCTCTCAATCTTCTAAAGTTTATGCTTGATTTTTCATTTTTGCCGGTTACTATCATATAAAACCCCCCTCGCGTGTATGCTGTGGTTATCTTTTTATGACCTTCTCTTGCATGCTCCGCGTTGAGCTAACCGTGGGCCTGAAGTTGACTAACTCTGCAAATCTTCGCATTGACTTTCAACTACAAAGATACGTTCCGCAACAATCTCGGAAGTTGAAGTGAAGCGCTTAAACCGGTCGCGGGACACTCGCCGCCGTGGTTCATTTGCATACGTGACAGCGGGAGTGAATCTCCGTGCGACCGCGTGTGGGGTCTCGTTCCGCTGGCAGATAAGCTGCCACGCTATCTGACTCAGTGTAAGAGGCACAGGCGTTTGACTAGGAGCACATCCGGCAAGAGCACTTCACCTCATAAACTCCGTGCACTGTGGAGAAAGTTACAGTAAAAAGATAAACATCTTGAAGAAGGGCTCCACCATCAGTTCTCCTCTAATCGCCATCCGCCCAACGCCGACTAAAACACAAGCTTCACGGAAGTATTAGAAGAATGCAATGGGCGAAGCTGTCTGCACTTCGCATTAGCACTCAGCCAGCTCTTGTCACTAGGCTGTCGCTTCGCTGCACGCAATTGGTGGTACGGAACAGCGGCGTCCTGACCCGTAAGATAACATTGCGATGGATGAGTCTGGGTTACCTCATCGTATAACAAATGCGTGCATTGGATACCCACTTCGTCGCACTAAGGCATCATATCTGAGAACAGAGCAATCCGTTTGCCGTCGCCTGTCGCGGAATGCTTTTACAGACGAGTGCCACTGACCGCTAAACATGTCTTCACGTGCGCGTTATATAACTTAACGTTTTTCTTTCTTTCTTTCTTTCTTTCTTTCTTTCTTTCTTTCTTTCTTTCTTTCTTTCTTTCTTTCTTTCTTTCTTTCTTTCTTTCTTTCTTTCTTTCTTTCTTTCTTTCTTTCTTTCTTTCTTCTTTCTTTCTTTCTTCTCTTTCTTTCTTTCTTTCTTTCTTTCTTTCTTTCTTTCAAAGTGCGCGTACGTTCACTTCGAACGCAGTGGCAAAATTTTATGGGGTGTACCAGTGTTGAGAAGGCAAGTCGGGGGGCCTTAGGATAAAATGGCATCTATGGATGGATCGGATCCTATAAAAAGGGGGCTCGCAGAGTACGCGTCGCACAGTCTTTTCCGAGGTCACTGAGGATACAAACCATGTCGCTAGGTTTTGCCGTCGGGCTCGGCTTCCTCGCTGTCGCCGCCAACGCGGTACCTCTCGAACGCAGGCCGGACCTCGGGGAATTTCAGGACGAAAGCAAGGTACGCGATGCGCCTCCTTCTTTTCACACTCGATGGAGTCGCGTGCATCTTTATACGCTCTGCTGCGAATGATGGGCCGGGTATTAGCGCGTACAATTTCGCTTACATGTCAACAAGCCGAAAGCATTGCTGAGTTGTTCCGCCTACGTTCAGTGTTTATTTTCTTGACCAGTCCAGAGGACGGCGAGCGACTAAAGGCTTATGAGCCTGACAAAGGTTCCCCGCCCCCACGTACAGTTCAGACAACATGGCGTATGCTTCAACAGCACCGAATCGCTACAGAGTCGACCACAGCTGCTTGAGGCGAGATCTCCCTTTGCATAGACGTGCGTAAAAGGAGCCAGAGGGGAGGGGGCAGCCTCCCCCCCCTCCTACTCATCCAAGTGCGGCGAGACGTCGGCCCCATATGTTTATTGTCCTGTCATTGTTTATTGTGACGGCGTATGGCCACGCACGTTTTTACCATAACGGTGGCTGAGGACCCCTGGTACTGCGTTAAGAACTGCTTGCTTGTCATATTTACCGCCGGAAAGCCGGGGACAAAAGGCAGCCGTTGAGAGAAGCACGTGACGCTTTCTTGCATGCAGTGCTTCCCGTACGAGAGGCCCTGGTTCGCCATGCTGAGAAACTTCGAGAGCGACCCGTACATCGGCGGCACTGCCAAGTGCGTCCGGGTCACTCAGACGGCTCCTCTCCAGGATGACGTCACTGTGAACGTCGTAGAGTTCGGCCACACCCACAAAGCGTGAGCAGCCATTTATCTCAGTACACTCAGTTCGTTCTCTTCCACATTGAGAGTTAAGAAGGCGGAAGTGTTACCTTGACCGTTGTATGTGTAGGTATGCTTATAGCGTACGGAGAACCGTGCCACGAGCAGTCTGCTCTGATCACAGTGCAATATACACGAGTATGATTAGAGCGAATGTTGTGGCCGCCCCCCCCTAATGACCTAAGAGGGGGGGGCGCAATATCTGCCCCGTACATTGACCCTTCTAGTCACCTAAGAGGGGGGGGGGGCAAAATCTGCCCCATACATGACCTTAGTAGGGTGGGGGGGGGGGGGGCGCTGCGACGAACCTTTGCCCCCTAATGGGGAACCTTGCGCACGCCTATGGACCTCAGTGACATTTTGTGCTATTGCGTGCGCACAGTGATCGTTTTCTCTCTCTTTCTCTCTCTCTCTCTGTATTCCCCATTTCCTTATCCACAGTGCAGCTGCGCCTTGCCGCTTTGCGCATCGGCGTTGTCAATGCCAGCGTGTTTTCCGGGCGTATTCTTGTTGTTTTGCAGGAAAAACAGGATCACGTTGACGAGTACAGAAGGATACCAGCACAAGAACGCGCTAAACGTCACTTTCCTGGAAGGTAAGCACGCGTCCTTCTCGACTAGCGAAGAGCCAGGTCTCGTACTGCGTTGACTAATGTCCCATGGCAACTGCTCCATGGGTAGTACTTGCTGCTGGGCTAGTTGGTACATGCTTACCGAAATGCACAAAGACGCGCAACCACCATAGAAAGACTCGAGACAGAACGTCCTTTTCTGTTATATCTCGAGTCTTTCTGTGGTGCTTACGCGTCCTCTTGTATTTCAGACTCCTCTATTAGGGATGGAATGCAAAAGCACCCATGGAGGGGTATTCTGTAAGATTCCACTAAGTGAACAGTCACATTCAGCGCACACTAAGTGAATAGAGCTCTGGATCGGCGCAGTTTTGACTCGAACAATTACATCAGAGCCAACGTTACCTCTAGCGGCCCGATTTGCAGCGACATGACGCTGTTATTACGAGAAATTTCCCATAACATTCGTTACGCTAAAAAATAAAAAAATAAAATAAAATAAATATGTCGTGCTTCAATCCCCGAGTACTGCACGCGTGTGTATGTTCGCGTGCGTGTTTGCATGTGTGTACCTCAGCACGGCACATGGTAGTCTTGCTAAATCATGGCGCGAAACATGTGCTCACTCTGGCTTCTGGCACCTTGTTCTCAGGACCCGGAAAGGGATCGACCATTCACTGTTCAACGTGTACTCCGATTGCGACAAGTGCAAGGTGTACAGGAACACTTACGCCGGCGGTGAGTGCAACTGAAGTCCTGCTAACTTTGCACAGCATTGTGTTCAATCCGTACGTCTTGTCCTATTTGCCGTAATAAGTTTATGACATCGGGCCAGCACTTAACCATGCAAGCATGTGGACAGCAAGCGGCTTCGTTTTACTTGTCTTAAGAAATCGCGATCTTTCTGGCATGGAGTCTTGTCGGTAGGTCTCATAACCACTCTTCAAGAATATACGTGAATAACTTTTTGATGTGAGGCAATTTATTGAAAGTCAACCAGGTTGCGAGAAGCAGTATTCCGGTAAGCATAATAATAAATATTTGTGTAAGCATATCATCTGTTTGACACCGAATAATCGTCTTTCCTTTTTAGAGCGGTAGCCATACTCCTCTCGGTACAACACCCACAAGACGACTTTTTGCATGCGTTTGACCTTGGAGCTCAGCAAAAGTCCATTTCCTCCGCTTCCTCCTCTCACGTGCGTCACCATAGCAACGGACATGCCAATGTCGGTTTGTTCTCCTCTCCCGCGCGTCACTCTCCGTCGGTCCGCGAGAGCCGCAAGCCAGCGGGTGCGCGCGCCTCGAGACCTTAACATTTGTCACGTGACTCCCGCGCCGGCAATACGAAGGGAAGTGTGGACAGTGTGCCGCGGCTTGCCGCAAGGGGGCGACGACGCGCGGGACACCGGCGCGGCATGCTTTCCGCTGTAGTTGCTGCTATCGCTCGATAAGCTTGGTTTAACCACGACATTTTTTTTTTCTCTTTCTGCCTCTTTCTTTTTTGTAATTGCAGAGAACGCCTGCACACTCTTCGTGCCGGAGAGCCGGAGGAACCAGATCGACCCTGCGTGCCAGTTCATCTTCAACTTGCTTTGCGGCGGCGCAAGCACTTACCACTTGCTGGACGACAGCTGCACTTTCTGAGCGGTTCACACGTCGAAGGTGTAATATGGCTGCGATTTAATCGTGCGCACACTTTGCGTCGACCTTCAGGTGTACCATCCACACATCGGAAGACCAAATACACCTTTGTCTGGAACCCATTCGGCTGCTGTTGTTTTGTCAACCGCGAGTACAAAAACCAAGAAGAAAAAACAGAAAAAAAAGCTTGCGCAGGCCCTATGCGCGATGTAAAAAAATATGCAGCGCGAAGTATCCTTTAATCGAACGCCTGCACTTTACCGTATTCTCAGCGTTGGGCACCGCAATGAATACTTCGCAACGAGAATAAATAATGCAAACTAGTAGCTGCTGCAATAAGTACGACGACAATGACAACAATAGCTCAATACAATGATGAAGTGGTCCTCATAGCTGAACATTCTGTCAAAACGAGACGTCACTGTCAACCTCTATTTGTAAGTACAGTACGGCAATTGAAATTGGCAGATCAGTGCAATTCGCACGTTATTTTTTTTACACAATTCAACAGCAACACAAGCACTACAGTAACTCTGTACAATACAACAATTTTCAGATAACACAAGAACACAGAACACAAGAATTAGCCTTGTGAACCTGATTGCGAAAAATATACGTTGAGCGCTTTCTCAAAATTTGCTAGTGAGATACATCAGAGCAGTGATAATGACAATGAGTTCCACCGTTGAATTGTTCTTGGTGGAAAAAAAAACTGACGTTGCTTATACGTTGACCTTGTTGAGGTACTTGTACCATATATTCAATAATTTCTCTGAGAATTCTCCCTTGGCGTGGGGTTATTTATTGTGGTGTGGGTGTGTGTATCTATATATATATATATATATATATATATATATATATATATATATATATATATATATATTATATATATATATATATATATGCGTGTGTGTGTGGTGTGTGTGTGTGGTGTTTCGGCATCAGCAAATCAGCAAATAAATAAACATATAAATAATTTTTTGAAAAAGTCGCCGCACGGCACACAATATATCTCCAGATGCAATGCACAACACAAGTCCACAGTGCGTGAAAGATCAACAAAACTATACGAATCAAGAAGATCAATGAGGTACGCCTGAGGTTTCAGCTTTTATCTCAGTTAAGCTTGCACCCACGTGCACAGTATTACGACACGCGCGCGCTTGTAAACATACTTATCGAATTGGCTGTTGTCATTCGTGTATCTACGGGGAGAACAATCGAATAGGCAGACTGTCAAGTAGCAACATTGAATCGGCTTACAAACTACGCGAGATTTCAGAGGAAACCGCAAGTTTATTTTCCTTTTGCTTGTTTCTCGGCCTTGATGTATGTACAGCCCGGGCGGAACAAAGCGCGCAAGTAAAATGGAGCCCACGTTTTGTTTGCTCATTAAGTGACTTTCGAACGGGTGATGCGCTCCACTGCATGTCACGGTCGCGCGAGATTTTGTTAAGGGACCTGTTTCTCAATAACGTGCGTCAGAGTTTTACCGCGTCCGCGCGTGTATACGCGCGTGTCTCTACAACGCCGAACAGAGACACCACCAATCTTACTACGAGTATACATTGGGTAGGAGCGAGAAAATACGCGCGCAAGCATACACACTCTTCTATCTTTCCTCATTACATGAATCATGGCATCCGCAATGTTCGCTGGAAAATTCATCCTTTTCTTACTGTCTTTTGAAAACCACACCGGTTGTATGGGGGGCAGATGCTCTTGTCAAGGTTTGTCGTTAAAAGCAGGTCACCCGAGACGTCCCGCAGGATTCCTGGTTGGAACGGCAGCTTGGTTTCAACGAAGACCGACGTGGCCGACTATGCCTGTTACGCAGTAACAAAACGGGCCCCTCCTGAAGACTGTCATCAGAGCTTGCCTCGTTTTCCAGGCCACTGGGACGCCTCATGTCGATGCCGAAACACACACACACACACACACACACACACACACACACACACGCACACGCACACGCACACGCACACACACACACACACACGCACGCACGCACACACACACACACACACACACACACACACACACACACACACACACACACACACACACACACACACACACACACACACACCGGTTGTATGGGGGGCGGGATCAGGATAGGCAGCTTCTCTACATATAGGCGTGATAGTCACCGTCATTGGTGGCGTTGCAGAGATTTTAGCGTGTAGGTTACACCGTTATACTCAATGGCGTTAGCGCAGCGCAATACCGGGTTACCGTGCATTCGCCGGTTACATCGTTTGAAGAGCCTCGCCACAACGTCGTATGGACAAGTTTTCCTCTTTTGTAAGTGCAAAAGCGTTAAAACGAAACATTAACAAGAGCGAAGTAAAATATACTTGGTTACTGCAGTAACAGCTTCGCGCTCGTCTCGTTAAGCTCTGGGCTAATATATGGTGGCAAAATTACGGCCGCTAACGCTCACCCCCCCCCCCCCCCCCCCCCCCGGATTTCACGGTGTAACCATGATTGCTTCAGGAGCTTCGCCCAAGCTCTTCATCATTCACCCGTGGATATGCTGCGAATATTTTTTTTCGTTTATCGGCAGCGTCGAAACGTTCGTCATTTAGCTTGCCACAAAAGTTCTTCAGGAACACGTTCGTGCTGCACCGCAGGATGTATTTGAGGGACATCTCAGCGTCCCTTCTCTCACATTTCCAAAGCTCGCAGACACGGAAACACTCGCATCAACACGCAAAACACTAGCAACTGAACGGCGAGGAGATGCACGTCGACAAAGACGCGCCAGGGATTGCCGATTCTGCGGGGCAGCAGGATGACTCATCAGCCCTACGCGCGACACTGCGACGTCGCGGTGACTGGCCGAACTCGTTTGCCGCCTCATGCGACCGCCCCATTTGCTGACGTAGTGCGAGTGGGAAGGGAGGAGGCTTTAGTTTCGCGCCCTTCTCACTAGCACTACGTCAACAAATGGGGTGGTCCTAGCCGTGGCCTCCGAGATTGGCTCCGGCAACGCGCCGTCGCGTTGCCGGAGAAAATCTTGGAGGCCACGGTCGCTGAGAAAACGCTAAATAAAACCGCGTGGGACTTCTTGTTCGGGAAACATTGTGGGACGAAATGGGATGTGTTCTCGGTAAGCTAGTGGGAAGCGCTTGTTTCTCCTTTCAACTTGGGCATTTCGACGGTCCAGCAAAGTATTCCAGGACGCTAAGGTTCTCGCCACAATCACCACAAATTAAAGGTTACTCACCAAACAAGTAATTATCTGCACCTGCGTACACTTAAAGGAGTCATGAAGCACCCCTTGGGCTTGTTGAAAAAACACATCCTGTGGAAAGCTGACACGGCCATGAACTGCTCTGCCAAATATGACAGTCGTGCGCGCCGCGTAGAGGCTACAAGCGGAGCGCGAAGTTGCCGTTTCCCCAGGCTCCCTCTTTTCAAACAGAGGACGGTTCTCACTCTCGTAGGTGGGCGGGGCGTCTGCACGTTGACGTCGCGGATCTGCCAGTTTACGTCGCAAGAGACATGGCATGCTTATTGGCCGATAGCCGACGTAAATCGAGAGCGGCGTTCGGATCAGATGCGCTTCTTGGCACGGGGTGCCGCCACTTGCCGGCGCCGCACTCCTCAGTACATGGTAGCCGCACTCGCGCACGCGAATCACAACGGGAGAGCGATCGCGTTTCATGACGCGCGCTGACGTAACTTCTTTCCCCCGTGCCATCCCTCCCTGCGTAGCTTCCAGTGCGCTCGTTGGCACGAGAAAAGAGAGAAAGCGCTGGGAGCGTGCGCCGAACCCCCGTAACTCCGCTGATTCTTGACGGATTCGAGAAATTTTTGCGGCAATCGATTCGGGAGGCAGTAAACTCCGATACTGGGGTCATTAGATCATTACTTGGAAAAGTGGTTCATGACCCCTTTAAAGCCGGTGGTCGTAAAATATTGCAGAACGGATCGTATGGTTTTCTGGGCTGATTAGCTCTGAGGTCACGCTCCTAAGGTCTATCCAAACAAGAAAAGCAATAGTAGTTCAGTAGAAACAAAAAAAATTCACAAGCAAGGGTAGGCTGCAAAATTGAAATACGTACAGTCGTTAGGTTATCGCGCGAGCGACGACCAAGAAATACAGCAGCGCCACGGCCCAGAATCCTCAGTCGAGGAAAGGGAGGTATCAGGTAAGCTTCCCTCACTCTTCTTGCTCTTCCTTGATCTGCTGTCACTCCCGTCCGAGGATGGCGCTTTCTCATTTTTTTTTTTTTAATTTTTCGCTTCAAGGAACGGACAGTAATGGTATCGCGCGCAGCGTATTCTTCGGCCTTATACCAGGGGTTTGACGCTCCGAAACTGCACTTTTTTTTATCGTCCGCGAAGATAAGAGCCAACCAAATCCACGCTTGATCGAAACGAATGGAAAGGTTAAAATATAAAGAAAGGGTGGCGAGTTCGTTGTGTGGGTGACTGCTGGAGCATGTAACAGGCAACGAGGTAGAGAAGAACGCGAAATCTTGATTTTCAGCGTCGTGAAACGGGCCGTCAGGGCTCTGGGATGCTGTGCCGGTCGACGCTCGCGCGGTAAACTTCACATCGCACTCGACTGTACGTACAGTGTCAATTTTTATGAAAGGGAACACGCGAACGCGTGGCCTGCGCTCTGCGATGGCTGCCTTCAGCTCCGTCAACCGACAGCTAACGAAAGCTCGCCCGCTTTGGCGTCATCTATTGGCAAACAAAATAACAAGTCATGGCCGGTTGCGAAGCGCTTTTAGATAACGCTGCATCTCGGCTCGCGTAACGGGCGATGCAGGCAGCGCTTCGTCTGCCTGTCAACAAATCGAGCGTGGCGCGCCGGCACAGCGCGAGCTGCAGGAATTGCCCTTAACGCGAGCCGAGAGGCAGCGTTATCTAAAGGCGCTTCTCAACCAGCCATGATTCGTTATTTTGTTAGCCAATAGATGACGCAAAAGCGGGCAAGCTTTCGTTGTCGGTTGACGGAGCTTACGGCAGCCGCCGGAGCGCGCAGGCCATGCGCTCCCGTGTTCCCTTTCATAAAAATTGACACTGTACGTCCAAGATTACGCATATCTTGCAAATCGGCATTTGACGCCCTGATGCCAGGCAGTTTCGAAAGCTGCGGAGACAATCAGCGGACTACTATATACAGCTTGCGCGTGACGATATGGACGCAGGTTCTTAACGTGCTGGTTCTCCAACATGGCGGCTTTGATGACGTAAATGCAGGATAATCACGTTGCGGTTAATCTGCTTCAATATGATAACGACGCGGCCGCATCGTTATGGACCTCTATGCGTAAATAACGAAAGAACCTGCATGTAATGTACTGACAACGTTAACGTGACGTCACAAACACTGCGTCCCACCATGCGGTGAGCTAACATGGCGTTTTCAGTATTGTTAGTGCAAGCCATTCGCTTGTTATGACCCACACCAACCGAACCATCGACATGCATTGAGCCGCCGCGGTGGTTGATCCAAAGATTGCAGGTTCGGTCCGTGATGCAGCGGTCGCATTTTCTCCGGAGGCAAGAATTCTATAGGAACCCGTGTAGTTAGATTTAGGTGCACGTTAAAGAAATACAGGCCGTCGGAATCGCCGGAGCCCTCCACTACGGCTTGCCTCATAATCATGTTGTAGCTTTGGCACGTAATACCCCAGCAATTATTGTGAACGTGCGTAACCAGCGCAAACTGACTTGCCAACAAGGTAAGGCGCACTGTTATGTACGCGTGTTCTTATGTATGCTTGATAGTTCAGTTCGGGTCACTGAAGTTACAATGATGATCGCTGGTTTATAGGCATATGTTGCCTTATTGCTTGATAGTTCAGTTCGGGTCACTGAAGTTACAATGATGATCGCTGGTTTATAAGCATATGTTGCCTTATTTCACACTTCATAGTTTTTCTTGCCTGTCATTACTTCGTACTTAGGACTCTGTGTGGCTTCTGGTGAATAAACAGTTGCAAGCTGGCGCCCGTATATGTCGTTTCTGTCTCACAGTCATGAACCAACTATAGCTTAGCGGCAAGTTTCGTATTGTTATTAAATACACTGCAACTTGGTAAAAATCCTCAGTAAGCTTGGAAGTAAACGCGAGGTCTGCGCTCACTTCGTTTTTTTACGGCGTTCCCTTGACTAAATAAATAAAGCGCAAATACCACGATACCGTACGAACTGCACATTCACTTGGTCTTTGCGGCGTTCGCGTAAGCAAGCAAATTTAAGAAAGGAAATGGACGTTCGCGTGATATAAAGTACTAAGATAGCCACACCAAATCGCATTCGCCTTCGAGTCAGGCGAATGCATACGGGACCCATTTTTTTATTGTTATAATGATAAGTTATAAAGTTATAAAACATGACCACTGTCCTCTTCTATTATTCTCACATAGTACCGTAAGTGCTTCCTTTCACCTCCTGCCACCCTAGATTAGTCGGCAGGCATTAACAATAGGCAATACCTCAACATGTGCGCGTTAAAAGCTCGCTTTTTGTTGTCATTGAAGTTGCTCAGTCGTAAAACAAGTTTCTGATTGTGCCTCGTTCTTTCTTCTTTTTTTTTGCCCACGCGATGAGTTATTCGCTCAAAACTCGTTTCGCTGGTGCCAATCTCAGCGCTAAATACAAAAGAAATAGATTGAGCAATGATTAAGATGTGTCCTTAGCACTCTGTAGCAATCAGTAGACTGTCCTAGTTTAGCACCTGCTTCGATATTAAGTTCATATATCTTATACGGAATTTCACTTGTACTGGTTGGGTTGATACATCGGCCACTGCTTTGTCACTAAGTTCAATATTTACAAGAATGCGAACAAAACGTTTCAGCTTACCTTGGACAAAGTACTGTGCCTGGAGGGATGTTTCTTGCCAGCGTTTCCAGCCGTACTCGTGAAATTTCAGTTCTTAGCACGATCACTGCGACCCAACCCTGTCCTGATGTCAGCGTTAAGCAACAGAACAAGTATACACAAGAACTCAAAGTACTGCCCTATACTCCCACAAAAAGCCCTTCGCCGGAGCAACACCCCTACTTATCTGGAACTGGTATACCTTGGACCCCGAATAGAAAAGGCTCGTGAACCTGCAAGATGAATGAATTATTTCGTGGCCGTGTGCCAGCGCTGGCGCCTCGCAAAATGACGCTGAAAATGTTGGCGGCGCAGCACCACGTTTCGAATGTCGCGGTCGATGCGGCTGTGCAGCTTGTACTGCCCGAAACGAATATATTCGGCATAGATGCAAAGTGATGAAATTCCCTCTGAACCTGTCAAACAGTCGCTGGCAAAGATTGATATCGAATGTGACATGCCGGGCTATCAGATGATCCTAAGACAGGTTCATGCATGAAGTAAATACCTGTAGAACGAAGACGAACAAATTATTTTGTGACCACGTTAAAGACGGCACCACCTTGCCAGATACTAAGGCAAGAACTTTAGATGTCTCATGAAACGCGAGAATGGACTGTCGGAGTCAACACGAGGAATGCCAAAATTCCTCATCACGGGATGCCGCCACCATATGACGTCATCATGACGTCACATATGACGCCATCACGGCTTCACTATAACGTCACATAACGAGACGTCAAATGATGACGTCACCGCATGACACATCGCTTGGTCAAAGGTGCGCCGATCACGGAGGCAGTGCGAAATCACGTTAGGTGCAGAAATCTTTCGGAAGGGGGCGGGGGAGGATCAGTATTGACTGGGAAAAAAAATAAGAAGTTGTATTTTACCTTCGAGTCGTCTGAGGTGGATGCATAAAAGACCCTGTCAGTTTTTTTTTTCTTTTTTTTTCTTTTCTTTCCTTTTTTACAATTCTGTACAACTTCATAAACAGCGCGCCAAATGTATGCACGAGGAACAGCTCTGAACCATATTAAGTTTTGCTGGGAGCCATGCTGTTTGTACTTTGCGACGTTTAGTCATTGTGTGTTCTTTTTTTTTTTCTCCTGTATTTCATGACACCGAAGGCAACGAGCTACCTACGGGAAACCCCTTAGCGTTAGCTTTGCTGGAAAGCAACCAGAGGTGGGTGGTGCTGGAAATGAATGAGAGGTGCGCTCTGAACAGCAAATATAGAGACCTTCGATTTCATGGCTTTATCTAGCAGTGGTGCTCGTTGCGAAAGGAGGAATATTCTGGACATTTCGCATGTGTTCGGTACGTACGCCACATCCGATATCGTTCTTTCTTATTTTAAAAGTTTGGCATTAAAGGCTTCCCATTTTCATTTATCGATGTGTGGAGAATCCTCTTCGTCGTCTCGTGCAACTGACAAACGTGTCCTAGTCTAACGTGATCGTCATCGCTACCCTCGCACGCAGCACGAGAAGCCAACCGCCCCCAGCTCGTTCCATTCCTCGATGTCCTTCGGATCGTCCGCTCCGCGCCCTCTGAAAAGCTAGGCACACTCCTTCGCACACTCACAGTTGTTTTTAACAGCCGCGAGGATTCCCATTCCTGCTAGACAGGGGAGAGGTAAGAAAGTAAGCTCAGTCACCGTTCCCAGCCACTGTACTATTCGCCCCGGTCCTCTTCAAGGGCGCTTGGAGATCGAGCAGCTGGTCGCAAAAAAGGGGCAATTGACGTCAGCCATGGACAACAGGACCGTCAACAGGCCTTTCTCGTACATTCGGCCAAACATGCCGGTCCGGCCCTTCGGACAGGTCATGTTCCCCAGCGGCCAGTACTTGCCACAACCAGGTTACGTGTACGGCGCCGAGATGCCGCAGCGAGAGGCGGTAGCCCCCGTCCCTAGCGCGCAGTACGCTGCGTGTCCAACCCACGGGGCCATCGTCGGCAATACCAGGACCGCCGCGCCGCCACAACAGCAGGCGCCTCAATTTCCAGCCGCCAAAGTCCCGTCCACCAAAACGTCCGCCACCGGGGGCGTAGAGCCTCGTTCGAACGTCGTACGGTCGTTCAGTGACCCGGCGACCGGACGCGTCGCAGCCCTGGCAGAGAAGCTCACCGCGAGCCGAGTGTCGCCGACGGGCAGCTTTTCGTCGATAATGACGGCGAACGAATCGTCGAGCACATCTTCGCCCTCCGAGGAAAAGTTGGACGAGGAAGAGGACGACGAAGACGCCGGCACGGAGAGGACAGAGGGGGCCGTGTCCGATGCTGCCCCGAGGTTCAGTGGCAACCGCAAGGCGTTCTCCATGCTCCCAAAGTGGTGGAAGGACCTCAACTTGAAAGAATTGAGTGCGCAGACTGTGATACTGGCCGCCGTCTTCGCGCTAATCGTCAGCTTCGTGGCGATGATGGTCATCGAGGTGTTTCCAGAAACTCGCGACCACCACCATCACCACAGCGAAAGTCAGCAGTCGACAGAGACGACCGGAGAGCCGCCTGTGGCGAAGAGCGGCGGTAGCATGGGCCCACAGGGGCGTGCGGCGACGTACGCCGCGACTCCTGCTTCAACGTCGACGTCAACGTTGGCGACGACCCGCAAGAAGGACTACGACGACGACGAGACCGAGGCGACTGGCGACCCGCCGGCGACGTCTTCCGGATCGTTCGACTGCGACACCGAGGCGTGTCGCTGGCAGATACGTCTCGTGGACGAAAAGCTCAACGTCTCGGTCAAACCGTGCGTCGACTTCTACTCGTACGTCTGCTCGTCGGGCTGGGAGATGAACGACGACCTGCCTTACAGGGCCGCAGGAAAATCATTCTTGATCAAGGAAGTCACAAAGTACGTATACGGCACAGATTTTCGCCATGTCTTACTGTAAATATTGCCACCGCGATATGCATCATGTCGCATATCGAAAGTTACTATGGCAGGATAATCTTGAACGCAGGGTGTCACTGGAGCCAACGTTTCGACAAGTACCTTACTTGTCTTCTTCTGGTCAGTTGCTGTACTGGTCTTGTCTTCTTCAAGTCAGTTGCTGCCTTGAAGAAGACATATGCGTAATGACAGGAGTACCGCGAATTCCGCTTAACACAGCGAAACGACGTAATGAAGGTGCTAAGCAGCTTGTTTGCTTTTGACAAACGCGCTGACGACTGTGAGCGATTCGATAAACGATGATAGTGGTGAGATGTTGGCTTCACGGCAGGAAATGTAGCAAAGTTAACGTTCCCGTCCTAAGAAAAAACCCTCTCGACAGGGCGCCGAAAAGGTCGGCTTAGCTAATAGCTAGATTATGTCCTGTAGCGAAACTTCGGAGTTCCGTCTGCTGCTGCTGTCAGCCTGAATATGAAAAAAAAAAAGTTACACGGTCCCTTATGCATTTGTCTAAGACGACTCGAAGGCGAAACTATCTTCTTTCTTCTTTTTTTTAACACGAAAGTGTTTTATGCCGGGGTCCACCAAGACTCTCATGACGCATTTCCGTCACGTAAATACGTCAGCAAAATGAAGCTCATCAGATGGCAAAGAAAAAAACTAAGAAAAAGTTAAAAAAAGGAGTCGAACCCGTGTCCTCTCGGTCCGCTACGATGGCTGGCGGGCGTTTAGCTCACTAAGTTACCGCCAAACACATAATGAAGGCTACATGAACGCACCTTTTATCTTTAACTATTTCCTTTCACAGTGCTATTGGCTGGATGGATACTATGAGCGCTCCCTTTATAACGGGGCGTTGACATGTCTGCCATCAGGCTCGAAAAAAAAAAAAAAAACGCGCCGTTGCTACAACCGTCCCATTCGGCGCGTTTCCAATGGAAGTGTATTTTCGTCAACGCTTTAAAGGGAAGCTGAAGCACTTTAAAAAAAAATGACTTGTGAATGTGTAATCATAGTTTGATCCTTGCTGAAAACGAAAACCAAAGTAAGAGTTTACAGAAGTGAACGCAAATGGCATTGCTTGGCAAAAAAACAGCGGCTGCAGCCGCAGGGCTTCTTGAACTGCAGCCCAAGCCTCACTCATAGCATCCATCCATATCGAAAAATAGCTCTCCGACGCTCGTCTGGCTGTCACACCCTCCATGGTCACACCGCGTTCCCCGCTCGCCCTGTGAAAATTAACGGCCAGGCTAGAGCGAAGACACGACGCGCGTAGCGTTTCTCTTCGCGTTTTACGACGCTTTGAAGGAGTGCATGTGGAGTATCAGTGTTTATTATGTGCTTGTTGATGCCATATTTGCGCGGGATTCACCATATGCGGTGTCCACGTATATGATAAGAACTTCAGCTACCGCAAGAATTATATCATGATCATGGGCGTTAGTCGTCGGGACGGAGATGTGCCACTAGGCGTCAACGTGAGTGCGTCCACATCAGGCGGTTCTATATCTGCCAAACAATAGACATTATACAAGCTCTGACATACCAGTGCACTAATGCAATCAACTACTTCTATGACGATACGTTTCACTTTCGTGTTGTACCGATTCCGATGACAGAGGGATCAACCATCTTCTTTTTTTTGCTTCTCAGTCGGTAATATTGACCCCACCCCGTCCCACCCCCACGAAAGCTTTCTTCACCCAACATGGTTTGGCAGTGCCTCCGGGATTCTCTCATTTTATATGCGAATCAATTCTTAGCGAACCCAAGGTACTGTGAGCGTTTCTATCTCCGTATCTATCTAGCTATCTATCTAGTCGCCTTCGTCTGGATGCTCTCGTGATCGCTTCCTTAGCTTGGTGTAGACAAAAATTGGGCTGGGAGGGTAAGAGGGTTTGACGAATATGACTGCCGCGTCACGACACGAATAACGCGATAATCCTGCCGCGTACGTCGTCAAGCCCTTTCCTCCAGACACGCGTGCCACATACCCGTAAACCACGGGCCACGGTAAGCGGGTATGCGCCACAGGTGATTGACAGTTCATATCTTCCCAGGAACGGCGAGAACAGATATTGGTAATTTAAGTGCGAGAGCGTTAAGAAAAACAGACATCGGCAGCGTTGACCCGACGACTACAAAGAATAAAAATGAGGATCCCAGCAGGAATCAAAACCAAACATTCTGCGTGGCAGACAGGTATTCTACCACAGAGCCACGCCACGTCTTGAAACTGTTTTTGGAAAAAGACCCCGTGCAGGTGTAATACCGGCGCAACGGTACTTGTGGTTGCAGTGCTGGTTATCTAATTTTATAACACAGCAATAAACATTACTTATACACTACTGTGATACAGGCGTCATGCCGGGTTGACGTAAATTGTGTTTCCAGTGTTGGCTTAATTCGCTTTCATAAAAGTCTAATAAACATTACATTTGTATTCCTATGATTCGGCAAGCTATATACAAGCGTTGCTCGACCGCGAAAAATACGCTAACAAAAGTTACGTATGACATACCCATCGTCGAACCGTAAAGCGCACTTCGTTTCGATAATACTCACGTCTGTGCCTTAAAGGGAGTGCTGACGTTACGTCAGACCATAAGTTACCCTTTAAACGCCAGTGTAGTCGACGTGCCTGGTACAGCCACGATGTACGTACACACTACTACGCTTACAAAAACACGTCGATCCACCTCGTAACGCTTGACTCAAAGCCAAAAAAATGCAGCATGGACAACTACTCGCTGATTGCTTGGCATTAAACTGATTCCCACAAGGCGTGGTATCTGCCGAATCTTCTACAGCGAAAGCTGTTATGAGATCAGAACAAAGGCCGTTTTTGGCGTCGTAGTTGTCCGCCGCCGCCGCCGCCGCCAGTGTCCGCAAGGAGGTTTGGGTGTCCGTAACCACTATCGCGCGAAATAAGAAAAAAAAAAGACTAAAGAAGAAATATCCTGGATGGAACGAGGTTCGAACCTAGGCCCTCTGCGTGGGAGCCCAGTATTCCACCTCCGAGCCATGCCGGTGCTTGAAACTGCTTTGGAAAGAGACCCTATACAGGCTTCATGTCGAGAAGGAACCACATTAACATATGTAATGTAGTGTGGTAGAAGAGTATAACAACAACCAGGCGTCACACAATGCGAATTGCGCAACGAGTGGGTAGTTGAATGCTTCCAAACCATTACAAAGGGCTCTGCCATAATTCTTCATCAGCCTCAGCATCAACAAAGTGCACATAATGCCTTACAGGTGTTTAGCAGGTACCACGGTTCTCCGCAAAATGACGAAAAATTGCATAGTGGCTGCTTCCCTACTTCACAAAAAATTATGATGATTTATAGCGTAGTGGGTTCCCCGCAAGTGCACTTCTATTGGTTGCCAAGGAAGCCCATAAGGCACCGATGATCCATTTCCTCAGGGTCCCAATAAAGTTAATTCTCTCTCTCTCTCTCTTTCTCACTTTAACGTATGTTATAAAGCGTGGTGGGAGAGTTAAATAACGACCGGGCGTCGCACAATGCGATGTACGCAACTAGTTTGTCGTTTAAAGCTTCCAACCCATTACAAAGGGCTCAGCCATAATTCATAGTCATCAACCGCCGCATCAACAAAGTGCACATAATGCCTCACAGATGTACCTCGCTTCTGCGCAGAATGACGAATAATGTCGTGGTGGATGCTTTCCAACATTACAAAAATTATGATTTGTGGCTTAGTGGGTACGTTGCTAGCGTACTTGTATTAGTAGCCACAAGAGAGTTTATAACGGGCTCTAAAAATGCCACTCTTCCAGCTTTGGCTGTGTCTGTGCTGCGCTTTCCGCGCAGGCCTGGCGTTTTTTGAAGAAGAAAGGATGTAATATGATGACGTTATCATGCGACGTCATTGTGACGTCCATGGTGATTTCATGATGGCGTCATAAATTTCAGCGATCTGTGACGTCATGATGACGTCATATGGCGATGTCACCACATGTTCTTGCATCACTCGTGTTGACGCCGACGTCGACGGTCACTTGTCGCGTTTGATGAGGAATTTAAGGCTTTCGTCTTAAATATTCGGCATGATTCTTTCACCCCGGATTCATTTATCGCAGGTATCTGCTGGATCACATGCACGCGCTGACGACAGCAACCGCAGAAAGCGTCGGCCGCGGCGAGCACAACTTCTTGGATCATTACTAGCCTGGTGATGAGCCTCTGCCTCAAAAAGACAGCCGCCGAAGAAGACGCCCAGTGGGACGGCATCCGAGGTCTGCTTGAAGCTGTTGGCCTCCAGGGCTGGCCGTACATCGACTCGCCGACACCGTTCCAGCTCGATCAATTCCTGATGCTCATCGACCGACAGTTGGCCATCTTTCCCATCGTCCACGTGTCGCTTCGGAAGGTCTCCGACAGTGATCCCTACCTGCTGCACGTCGACGCGCCGCGTGAATTCCTTTCGATACAATACGAAATGCAAAAGACCTCCAAGTCGATGACCTACAAGGAGATTGTTCGGCGAACGCTAACCTTGTGGAAGACATTGCCCCAAAGTAAAGCCTCAGCCAGAACCGTCGTGCAATTAGAGGCTGAACTCCTGGAGGCGTCCAAGCCCATTTCTGCCAAAGAGGCACATGACGACAGGGTCCTTTACACCGTGAAAAATTTGCCACCGTTGCCAATGTTCAGCGTGAAAGAGTACCTCCTTCACCTTCGCGGAGGGCCTAACGACAGCGTCGTGGTGGTGCGTCACTCGTACATCGAAAAACTTTCTGGCGTTATTCGAAAGTGGAGTCCTCAAGCCATGCTCAACTTCCTCGGCGTCCGCGTTGTCGCGCACGTGGCTCCCCTGCTGCCGCCGGCATCGGTACCACAGGGCTTGCTCCGCATGGGTTACCCCAGTTTCCAACACACCGTGGACCCGAGGACACAGAGCTGCTTCCACCTAGTCAACCGACTGTTTCCGCACGGCTTTCGGTGGATCCTGCGAGAGATAATCGCCAAGACCACCGACCTAGACCTCCAGTGGGCCGCGTCGGCCAGACACGCCATGTCATCGCTGACGCGAACCTATCGCGCGGGAACCGCCTGGATGCAGGGCGAAGACCTTTCGAACGCCTTGAAGCGGCTCGGGGTCTTACGCGTGAACTACCTGGCCGGCAGGGAGAGTCGAGAAAAAATCGACGCCTACTACGCGATCGCGAACACCACCTACGACACGGACAACCTGGTCGGCTACTACGGCGGTCTCCTGGCCACGTCCCTCCAGAGGTACTGGAACTCGAGCAACGGCGACGCCAACTACGACGCTCGCTTCGACGGCCGCTCGACGGACCTGGACGTAGCGTGGACGCGGTCTCCGGAGTCGACCTACGCGGTCTACCTGACTTCGAGCGGCGTGGCGTCCGCGTCGCTGGTGACGCGAGCCGATCTCCCTTCCACGCTGTACCCGCTGCTGTCGGTCGACGTGTCGAGGGCGTTGCTCCTGTCCTCCCTAGAGGAAGCCCGCTGGTCCAGCTGGACTCGAGACAGGTTCGACTCCCTCGTGAAGTGTCTCGTGGAGCGCTACAAGAGCGCCGTCCAAGCGACCGGAGTCTCTGCGACGAGCGACAACTTGGGCGACTTCGCCGAGCAGATATTCGCGGACAACGCCGTCCTCAAGCCCCTCATGGTGGCGTTCCAGAGGTACTCGCACGGTGTCCCTTTCGTGCCGGTCCGCGCGCACATGAAACTAACCGCGTTGAAACTTTTCTTCATCAACTACGCGGCGGCATTTTGCGCTTCCAAGAACGAGGTTGCACACGACCGCGAGCGCATGCTGTACGGACTGAGCCTTCCACCGCGCGTGCGAGTGAACGCGGCTCTGCTGGACCTAAAGGAATTCCGAGACGCGTTTAAATGCTCGAAGCGATCGACGGCGACGACGACTCGTTGCCCCGTTTGGAACCAAGGCGACAGTGGCCTCTCCGATTCGAGTCGGCGTGGACTTCGACGGAATTTGGATAAAGTGAGGAAGCGTTGATACTTGAGTTTGTACTTCTCTTGCTATTGATATTTTGTCTGCGTGGAGAAAAAGGAAGGCACTAAGGTGGCCGTAATATTGTTCCTTGCTGTATGGTATGCGTTAAACACCCTTTGTTTCCTCTTTCAAGTGTGGCACACCAAGAGCACTGCACTGATCTATCTATCTATCTATCTATCTATCTATATCTAGCCTATCTATCATCTTCTATCTACTATCTATCTATCTATCTATCTATCTATCTATCTATCTATCTATCTATCTATCTATCTATCTATCTATCTATCTATCTATCTATCTATCTATCTATCTATCTATCTATCTATCTATCTATCTATCTATCTATCTACGTCTGGGCGCTCTCGTGGTCGTCTCCTAACCTTGGTATATAAACTAAATTTGGCATAAGAAGACATGAGTGTATGACGAACACGACTCGCAGGTCATGCCATGGATAACATGCCTTGCCTGTCGCGTACGTCATGAAGCCCTTTCCCTCAGTCACGTGCGGCGCGTAGTATGCAGGTATGCGCCATAGGTGATTCAGTCTATGCAAAACCAGGGCAGCGAAAATAGACTTTGGAAACCTAAACGCGATAACGTTAAGGAGAGCCTGTAGTAGAATACTCGGTGCCAGCGTCGGCGGCGTTGTGAATAAGCGAGGAATCCCGATGAATGTGAAGAATAAGAATCGCAGCTCGAGCCGGAATCGAACCCAGGCATTCTGCATGCTAGTCAAATATTGTACCACAGAGCTCCGTCAGCGCTTCACAAGGAAGGAAAACGGGAGAGAGGAAAGACAGGGATGTTAACCAGTTTGGCATAGCCGGTATGCTACCCTGTACAGGGGGAAGGGATGGGGGAGATTGAAAGAAGAGTAAAGAAAGAAAGAGAGGGGAACACACACGCACACACAACTTCACAGCGCAGAGCGGCAGTCTTGTGCGGTATGCGGTATCATTAAAAAGTCTACAGCCGCTCGTGTAAGCCTGTTGTCCTTAGGAATTTGAGCAATGCCTTGGTTGCTTGAATTGTCGATGACTTATCAGGATGACATTGTAGAACTGTTTCTAGTGTCAACGGTCTGTTGTGAAGACGAGCGAGAGCGAATATGAGGGATCGTCTCTGCGCATCGTAGCGAGGACTTCAACTACCATCTGGACTCCGCCGAAGAGAGGCCACTCTGCTATGCCGCTTGTGGCTAAGAGTGGCTTTCACGAAGTCATATTCGTTTCGAATAGGGATGGCCGACAACGCTCTTTGCGACGCCTGCGGCACCGAGGAGACCTTGCAGCATATCAGCGCTTCACAATGCTTCGGAAAAAGACCCTATACAAGCGTCATGTCAGGGCAACGCCAACTGTCGTTGCAGTGTTGGCTATCCGTGTTTATAACAATGTAATAAACATCGCGTATGCATACTGATGACTCCGCACGCTATACTCAAGCATTACTTGAATACGCCCACACACCCTGTTAATGTATATATCTTCGAGCCTCCGTCTTCTCCTAAACTTCTACCTTGTTTACGCATTGTTTAGCAACATTTTAAAGACAGCAGTACGATATTACCTTTACAGGAATTCTAAAGTGTGCGCCTATGTGAGATGCACCTAACGACAATCTACAAACGGGAGGCGTGCTACTACATGAAATAGGTGACTCAGGGGCTCAACATGGAACGCTTCTTGGTGGCAAGTGAGCTTCGATAAACTGGCCAGCCGCCCGATCCGAAGCATGTTCAATATCGTATATACTAGCATATGTATATGGTACTACGTAAAGTTCTAGGGTGAGATCTTATGTGAATATATGATCCCCCGAATTCCAAAGGGCAAGCTAAGATAGCGAAGCATTTACAGCGGTGGCAGCTTGAGATGCGCATTACAACGAAACGAGAAACTGCTGTTGTCGAACAGCCGCCACATCTGCACACTACACTGTGATCACGTGCCCTCACTCGCTGTCAAATTCACGTAAACTGGGATTGCGTAAGGTGGCATAGACGTTTACAGCGCCTGTTAACCGAAAGCGGTGCGTGAGTTAAGACACGTTTGGCCGTTTCGCCGCATTGACTTTCGAAATGAAAGGTGTACAGTTTGTCTGGGTTAGGTGTACTATGATCGTGTCCTTGTTTTCGCAGTTTTCTTTCTAACGCGATATGGCTTTTTTTCTGGGAATAGTGGAACCCTAGCTAAGTGTTGGCCTGATTTCACGTCACGCATTTTGCCGCCCCTTATATTCAAATAAAGCGGTCGCCAAGTCAGCCCTACATCTTTAATCAGTCGGACCTGTCCGGTCATTGGTTAAAGTGCAGAGTTATGGCCATGCAGGTTTTTGACAATATTTGCGGCCGAGGACCCCGGATGTTGCATTCCGGGAACGGCTTACCTCCCGCTTTTACCGCGATAGCGTTGAAAAGCTCGTTTCGCAGAAATTCCAGCGTCGGCGTCGTTGGTTGTGAGCGAAAAATTGACGTTCTCCGTGAGGCGAAGAAACAAGAAATTAAGAAATAGTAAAATCTTCGGTTCGAGTACGAATCGAACACAGGCCTTCTGCTTGGTAAGCAAGTGCTGTACCACAGACATACGTCAGTGCTCGAAAACTGTCTAAAAAAAAAGGGGACCTATACGAATATGGTACTATGCAATATTGCGCGTGTAATATTGCGTGGCAGAAGCGTAGAATCGCGCCACGCGTCGAAACATGTGCATCGAGCAACGAGTGGGCGCTTTAGAGGCCCACCCATTACAAAGCGCTCAGGCACATTTAATCATCGTTATCAGCAGCAGCATCAACAAAGTGTGCAGCTGCGCGGGTGCGCGTGTTGCCTACTGACGCGTACTTCGCCACTTCGCAAAAAGAATTATGGCATACTGGGAACTTCGCAACTGTACTTGCAGTAGGGCTTCCAGGATAATTTGAAATTGCCAGTTTACGCGCGCACAGACGTTCCTTTCCTCGCGACACGGTTGAGGTGTTCAACAAGAAGCGAAGTCAGGATAGCGATTGAGAAGGCGATGCGAACGGGGCTCGATTACGCTATCTCGTTCTACTCTTGAATGCGAAGCTCAGGCGTCCTCCAAGTTTTTAGCCTCGAAAAGACGGAGACCAAATGCCGGCCGTTGCGGGCAGCACGCCATCGCTTTATTTTATATCTATTGCGAAGCTTTTCTTTCGGACTCGTCCTGTGGGGGAGATGTGCGTCTGCAATGAAAATTTGCTCTCCCTAATGGAAAACCCTGCGCAGGACTATGAGAGGCCGCGTTATCTTTCTTAACACATACAGAAATAAACCAACTACGAAAAAAGTCATTAGGTACATACGTCACGCCGACTACCTTAGCAAGCGAAACACTCCGCGAAGCCGTTCGATGCGCCATTTCCCCTCGCAGTGTATCGGTTCAACACGTAGATGCCGAGAAAGGGAGCCTATTGGTAAAAAACGTTTGTTAGCCCTCGCTTGCGTAGGGGGCAGCACTAAAACCTACTGCGCTCTCTGACGGGGTTATTACGTGTCGGGCCGGCTTTTTTTAGCTTCAGTCGTGTTGAGCAAAGCTCTCTCCTAATTTGTTTCCTTCATGTTGCTAAGACTAACAGTGTCTGAGGTCAAATAGGAGATGGCATTACAAAACGCAGACAGTCTTGGAAAACGTAACATCTCCATCAAGCCATTCCCTTCGCTCTTTCCCACGCAGCATCGGCCCAATACGTAACTCTAAAGGCCCTCCATGCGTTTTCCGCCTGCTATAGGTTAAGTAGCGCCAACTCGTCCTCCCCCTCTCCCTTTACACCGGTTCTCCGCCCAGCGGAAGCCGAAGTACAGCCGAAGTGCCGCCATGACGTTTCTACTGCTTTTCCGGTTGATGCATCCGCCCCATGCTCGCCCATGCCCTCGCGACGCAGAAACACCGAGCGCAAACTCACTCGGTGGCAGGCAGTTTACGACGAACCCCAAAACAACAACACTTGCGAAACGGAGAATGAAATATTTGCTTTCTCGCGTGTGCGCAGAAACAAGATAGAAGGAAAAAGCAGAAGGAAGTGGCTCAAGAACTTCCTTCCGGAAGCTCCGGAACCTGAAATGGGCGACGGCGACGAAACAATAGATGGCGATACTTAAAAAAGCAGCAGCAGACGCGATGGAGGGGTTTTACGTAACTCCTGAGAGTTAAGCTGCACTGACGTAGCTTTGCCTGCACTGCCTGTGCACCTTGACGTGGTGATCACGTGTTGAGTCGATTGTCTCTCTCTCTCTCTCTGGCTCTTTTTCTTCTTCGGTCGTGTGTTGCGGTGTGTTCTCTCCTAACTGTTCCTCCCTCCCTGGCTCGAATGATGTGAGGTCGGCCATCTTGCGCAGCTCAATGGGCGCACCCACTCACGCACCCAGTTTCCTCCCTACCTTTCACCGTACCTACGACGTCACCCGAAACGTGGGAGGGTAGAGCTTAAAGGAGTACTGACAAGAATTCTAAATTTTTTGGGATTGTTGCTCTAAATAAAAATACTGGTGTCGAGAAACCTAGAACGAGTAATGTGGTGCCTGGGAATGCATCGTATATATTTTATTTACCACTACCTTAAAAAGACACTTTCGGTTTCGATATCGTGGGGGCGGCTTCTCAGTGACGTTTCATAGCAGTGTGACGTCACGGGGATACAGAAACTCGCGACGTACTAGCGGCAAATCCGCCATCTGCTCGTGGTGCACATAAACAACGATGAAGTGATTTGTCGTCCAGTGACCCTGACAATGATTTCTACAATTTAGGCTGCATGCAGGACGTAGAACTCGCAAACTCGGGGGTACTGTCTTGACTCGTCGGTATAATGTCCATTGCAGTGGAGGCTCGCTTGCAGATGCTCAGCGACAAAATCTTCAAAGTGAAATTAAAATATTTTATACGTGTTCTCCGACTCCTGTGTGTGGACAGCGTTGAGACTGCATACCAAGGAAACGAAAAATGTCCCTTTTGCGATGTCTCAGAATCGTGTCAGTACTCCTTTAATTCCAATCGACACCGCGCACTGTTCCCGTCGGTGAGTCTGCGTCGACGCAGCGTGACTGCGTGACTGATGGCAACGATGCGGACGACGGCGCTGGTGCCGTTAGTTCTGGTCTCAATTGTCGACACGTCACTCGTGCAGGATACATTTGTCCCGATGGAACGCCGCATTATAGACGGACTGGACCGATATCATCAGTTCGTGAAGTACTATAGGACCTCGCCGCGGTGCGTATATTGCCACGCCCGCTTCTTGTTTTATTTTGAAGTATTCGGATTTGACCAGCAAGGACGGTTGTCATCGCTCGACGCTGACCGCCCCGCAGTGTTCGAGAAGATTCGCGATGGTAGAAGATCACTCTGTTAAGATTGCGCGCATGACGTGAATAGTCTAGATTATTCCACAGCTTGCGCGACCACCAGTGATAAGACTGGAAAGTTCGATGCGTGATGTATAAAAGACGGCGCGTCCCAGCCATGAGCAGATTATCGACGGCCGACGCTCT
This sequence comes from Rhipicephalus sanguineus, assembly GCF_013339695.2. Lineage (NCBI taxonomy): Eukaryota > Metazoa > Arthropoda > Arachnida > Ixodida > Ixodidae > Rhipicephalus > Rhipicephalus sanguineus. The sequence goes on from NC_051181.1 coordinate 124,506,649, forward strand.
GTTCGCCGCTATCAGTATACAGCGTGCCTTGCTTGCAGTTTCACTTTCCGTTTCCCGGCCACAAGTTCGGCCAAATAAAGAGTTACGCATTTCCAAGTTCTCCTGGAGTCTTCTTCCCCGTCACGACCACGTGACAATATGAATACTCGCGGCGTGCTTTAAAATGTGTGGATATTGCTTTTAACAATAGTTGTACATTTGCAACGAATACCACCCTATTAATGCTTTCTTTACGATGAGCTGAAAACGGAATAGGCTTGCAATGCGTTGTTTTTTTTCTCTTAGGATTGTTGTGCGACTTGCCGTGGCCCAGCCAACATTAGTAATCTTAAACGCAACATTATCCAGTGCTTGCTGTACGTGAGTGAACACGGTAGCTATTGAAGAAGGCCTGTTGAATTCGTCCAGAAATTATCGGCGCTACGGACCGTCGCAGAAAGTTGGTAGAAAAGGCCGATGAAGGTGTTGTCTTCAAAAATTCCGCAAGTTCCCCTCATACGCGCCATATAACATACGAAAATATGCGGATCATACATTCATGCGGTTACAATCGGCTACAATTCCTCAGTCGCCATATGTAACAAGTAATTATCTTAGAAACGTACATTAGTGAAGTTTAGTTTGAAATTACTCCCAACATGATTTTACCGTTTAAGGACGCCCGCCGCACCTGAAAGCATGCGTATGCAGAATTCTTTTCGTCGGAAACCACCCATTTTTAATTGTTACGTAAGGTCTTCGTAGAAACACCTGGTATATCTGAAACTATTTGGGTATTGTTTGCGGTCCAAGCTATTATCAGCGTCGGCCTTTCAACGATCTCTTTTAGACACCGCCAGGGCAATTTATAAACGTTTACGTTTATTTTTATTTATTTTTTTCGTCATTCGCACTGAACCAAACGTGGTTTCTGCACTACCGGACAAACCCCTACAACATGATGTTCGTAGGCAACGCGTCCTGAGTGCGTATGAGTCGACGGCCAAAGAGCCGCATGGAAGGCCTCGAAACTGACGTTGGTCTTTAGCAAGGGCCACAGACGATGAGTTATGCTAAATTCCCGAAACTCGGCTATAATCTGGTGTAAATCAATTCCATTTCGTTTCACCTGACCACTGCAGAAACAGGGCGCAGTAGGAAATCGTCTGGTGCGCCCTGTTACACTCCTCTACGCTCCTTGACGCTCCATTACGCTCTTATACGCTCCATCACGCTCAAATAAGATAATAGCTGAAGCTATATATAGGTCTCCGATCACATGCAATTTTCACCATGACGCATATAGTGTAAGCCCAACAGTAAATCTATAAAGCATTCAAGCAATGACTCGAGAACCAGTACGCTTGAAAGGTGCACTGACACGAAAATTTTCAGTTGTCTTTTTTTTTTGGAGTCAAATGATAGACCAAGTCCACAAGAGCCCAGAAAATGTACTGGCAAGCGTGAGCGCACCCTTAAAAATCAATTACCACAGTTTTTTAAAAGCTTGTTTCGGTTCCAGCTATACTCTGACGTCACGACACGGTATGAGCTTCTCGTCATGTGTTCGCGCAAAATATCGTGACGTCTCCACAGCCGCTCCTATGCGTGGTTCCGTTGGTGACGCACAAGCGTCCATTTTGAATGTCTTCGGTGGCGCGCAAGCGACCATAGTTCATTTTTTTTTGGTACCTGAGGTCATCACAAGTAGCCATACTGGTGCGTGAAGTCACCAGAATTGACACTATAGCCTGACGTTACGCTAGTGTCGACTTGAGTAAGTGCACCATGCAAAAACTTGATTTTAATGTCAATATAAAACATTTTATCACTATTTACTAAGCCTCACAGTTGCTCAGAGCGGTCTCTGTATACAGGGGACTTGTATGACGGAGCAAACCCAGCTTCGATGATTGGTGTCAGTACCCCTTTAAAGCGAACACGCTGTGATACGTTAATGGCTAAAGGTGCAGCACTACTAAGCTAGAAAACAAGGGTTCGAATCTCGGCCATGGTGGAAGTTTTTCGATTTGGGGTCAAATGCATGAATACCCTTGGTAGTACTCACATTTAAGCCGGGTTTAAGAAATCCGAGATGGGCAAACGTAATCCGTAGGGGCACCCACTACATCGTGGCTCAAAATCATGTCTCGGATTCGGTACATAAATCCGCAGAATTAATATATTTTTTAAAACACTAACGCAAACAGTCACGTTAAAGAACACCAGATGGTTGAAAATTCTAGAGCCCTCCACTACGGCATGCCTGATAACCATGTTGCGGCTCTGACACGTAAAACACCAGATGTTTTTATTATTGGAATATTAGCGTCTGATTCGCAAATTTTAATATTTGTAAAGCTCACGGGGATACACTTGATGTTTTCATACTGGACTCCAGCGATCTCCACATACGGTTTGAGCAGACCGGCACTGCACAGTCTGACCGAGTCAACGGCATGGAGATTACCTTCGCAGACGAATGTAAGTACATAAATGAAACGCCTATTTAGAAGACGGTGTCGATACGTGCTCAAGGCTTGACTTTCTCCTTCGCGGTGTCGTCAGCGATGACGCAGCAAGCGGGCACGACAGGTATTTGATTGCATCGCACGATTGCCGCGTCGGAAGGGCGATCTCGGAGGCCGCGTGCCACGTTGTGCAGATATCGCGCTCGCCCGCACAATGCCGACACGTGCCGGTGGTATTCGAATCGGAAGGACCTGTCAATACGGGCAAAGAACGTAGGACAAATGCTCAAGGCCATGACGAGCGGTGACATAGTATTTGGGCGGCGCATCGCCCCCTTGCCATCACCGTTGAGCAGGGAATGTCGCTGTGGCCAGCCTTTCGAGATGTTTACTTGTTTTCGTCAAGACACCTTATGTCGTTCTCTTTGCAACGCTAATACACGTACTTTATTGTATATTTACGCAAGTGTTTGCGAGTAAGGCGCCTCAGAGAGAAAAATTGTGACATCCCGGGCCATATGATATATTTATATGTACATTTGCTTAATTGTAAAACGATTATCTGGTATATACAGGGCAATGGCGAGATGATGTGGTCGTCATAGGAGTGATCAGTGGTGCTTCTTGCAGCTTTCGTCGTAGATGGGAATTTTAGTGGCACCACACAGCAGTCGATAGATGAAGTGACAGGCGTTGGGAGGGTTCTCGATGTGCTCTGCAGTGACCAGTAAACTGCACGCTGCCCCTGCAAAGAACGTGACATAGATCGATATAGTTAACATAGTGATTCTTTAGTAATATGCTGTAGGTCATACGTGAAACATCTTACATACTCATTTGTACGTTGTGCGAAGTAATAATATGCGCAACACTGAAACAAGGCGGACAGTCACAGATTGAGACAGACGTGAAGTGATCAGCAGTGGTAAAGCAAAAACATAAATTCCAAAGAAAAAGTTTCGACAAGGGGATTTGACGAAAACAGCATTGACGATGACAACTTCAGATGTCAAAACGCCGGCTTGACGGCGTGGTCTTTCTTAACTGACTGGTTCTGAAAGACCTCAATATAGTTTATTCCATCCATCCATTCCTCTCAATGAAGTGACCGACGATAGTACAGAACAAAACCTGAGTCTGGAGTCTGACAGTTTCGACAAAACAAGAAAAGAAAGGCACACAAAAAAACAAGAAATTGTCTTCGTCAGGCCGGCAACTACTGCTTGCCCTCACAAAGGCAAAGATACGTCTTGACGTAGACAAGTCTTGATGCAGACAAGTGGCCGTGGACAATCTTGATGCCGACAAGCCTTGACGAAGTTAAGTGATCACGTGGAGAGGCCTCCATAAAGATAAGTCATGACGTGGACAGGCCTTGAGGAAGGTAAGTCACGACGCGGACAATTCTTGACGAAGAAACACCTTAACGAAAACAAGCAAGCGCGCAGGTATATATATATATATATATATTTATATATATATATATATATATATATATATATATATATATATATATATATATGTATATATATATATATATATATATATATATACACCTTGCTTATCAGGAGAGTAAGAGCGTTACTTTATATCCTTGTAGGTCGTGTAAGTCCGGATGGCTTAATCCATCTAATTATTTATGACACTTACTGCCTGCGTAGGGGTGTCTGAGGATCTTGCAGGTGCTGCAGTCGACGTAATCGATCGGGAGGTCAAGTTCCACCTGTGCTCCTGTAGTACACAGAGAGTGAAACACGAAGCACCATAAACAAAAAAAAAGCAGACAAGTAATAGACGCCGTCAAACGTGAAGAAGTTACTAGGTACAAGGGTTCTTAAGTGGGCTAGTCGGTTGATGAACATTATGGCAGAACAGCGCAAACAATGGGACAGCGAGACGCACTGGACTCAGCGTTACGTGCTGTGTTTTTCACTGTACCGTAGTTTGCACTGTTCTGCCATGAACTTAATAGGTGCTTCGCGTTCTGCCCCCCCCCCCCCCCCCCCCCATTGATTGTGAAGAAGCTTCTCATACGGCCCGAAACCTCAAGCTTTTGCAAACTTCTTTATCGTGATCGTTGTCCGTTTAGTATTCTTCGCGATATTTTCAAATCAGACCATATTTCTCCGCTTTCAAACTGATGTTTCAAGTTCACGTTACCGCTATTTAATTTTCCGCAAAGAAAAGTTGGTCGTCGCCTTTCTGTAAGCTTCCGCCGGACGAACATCTAAAGTTGGCTAAAATGTTGGCACAACTGATTATTTTAAGAATGTCTAGGTGTTGTTAACTTGGCGTTAAAAGTATTGCGAAACGAATCTCGCGAAAAAGCGAGGCATAGTAGAATAAGTGCTTGCAATAAATTCATGTCCTACATTTCGCAAATTTCTCAGCTTTATGGTTTCAAAGTGTGCGGAGTTTTAAAGTTTAAGTGTATGCGTCAACGTATACACTCATATGTTTTTATTTCGTTTTTTTGCGTAAAATCTACGCAAAAAAATAAAAGTCGAGAACCAAACAAAAAATCAGTTTCACCAAAGCAATTGATGCGATAGCAACAAATTGTAATGTCATACGAAGTAAGGCTGGCAGCTAACTCTTTTGGCATGCGATCTCGCGTAACTCTACAAAAGCGCTGGTGTAAGAGAATACGGCCGCTCCAGGGAGAGATGCGGTTTTCGCACAGTCTCTTCGCGTTGAGAGCGCAACACGTAGAAGGGTATACGAGCTGTCTGCTCAAGCCTGCCGAGATAGCGCGCGCGCCAGCGATCGCCACCGCGCCCTATAGAATCAAAGTTCACAGTTGCTGCTCAAGCAATTTTCTGTGGTGTTGATTACGTGTCCGGGTATAATTCTTGCTTCCTTTTGATACCATGAAATGTAACAACGAACCGGCAAAGCTTACCTCCTGTTGGTGAGACCCGGAGAGCATTTTGGTGGTGATAACCATCAGTGCGAACCAGCTGAACGCTCAGGTCCCTTGGAAATAAAAAGAAACCCAGAAGAAAATATTGAGCTTTGTTTATCAATAGAAACATGAAAGCCTTGTGTTTTGGTTTCGGGAATTGAAAATTATTAAACTTCATTTTAAGACTGTTAAGTAAATTTAATTTAATATTGATTTTAATACTGTCTTCAACAATTTTCATTTGTTTGAGCAAAATCGCACTAAACACTTTATGTTTTCGTTAAAGAGTGAAAGAGTTCATGTTAAAGATATAGCTTTCTCGAAAATTTATGTAATATGCTATAGAAACGACTGACAGCTCCGGGCAAGGTACTGAACTGCCTTAATACAGTAATAACACTTAATATTACTGGCATAGAAGACAATCGCGATTAAGAATGCGATCGAGATTAGATCCTGATCGGGATCGATCCCGATCGAATCGAGGTTAACATCGTATACGAGGTCTACTCGAACTTCTCTCCTGTCCTGCACTGCTATGTAAAGGATTCATTTTTCTTCCCTCAATCGTTTCGTTCATTCAACTCTCCATCGATTGTGAAGAGGCCAGCGACATGTTTGTTGTACTCGCTCCTTCGTGTTCGACAACAAGATGTATGATTCAGCAATTTTTTCGGGACGGTAACATCCACACAATACAGCCATATCATTCTTTCACCCTATTCATAACTGAGGCGAGCTATTTGCATACGTAAACAGGAAAAAATTTGGAGGACGCTTGAGTATCACCTTCAAGAGTAGAACGCGATAGGCGTTATCGGGCCTTGTGCATCGCCTTCTCAACTTCTAGCCTAGCTTCGTTCGGCTCTCGGTGCATGCCTCAACCGTTCCGTAGGGAAACGAACGACTGTGAGCGCAACATTGGCCGTTTCAAAGTATCCTAGAATGCCTACTGCAAGTACAGTTGTTAAGTGCCCACTACGCCATACTTCTTCCCTTTTGCGAATCAGCGAAGGGCCCACTACGCGTCCGTAAGGCAACACGCGAACCTACGCAGCTGTTCACTTTGTTGATGCTTTTGCTGATGGTGATTAAAAATGTCTGAGAGCTTTGTAATAGGTGGACCTTTAAAACACCCGCTCGTTGCGCAATTCACATGTTTTGACGCCTGGCGCTATTCTACGCTTCTGCCACGCAATAGTAAATGCGTTAAGGAGACTCGATCCTTCCACTACATGACATTCATATAGTGTCTTTTTCCGAAGCAGTTTCGAAAAGTAGCGTAGCTCTGTGGTTGAGCACCTGCTTATCACGCAGGCGGCCTGTGTTCGATTCTCACTCCGACCACAAAATTTTTATCATTTATTTTATTTGCATCTTTCTCGATTTTTCGGTCACGGACAAGATGATGATTTTTCGCTCACAACAGACGACGCCATTACCGACGCCGACGCCGATACCGGGATTCCTGCGAAACGAGCTATTTAACGCTATCGCGTTAAAAGGAAGCCAAGAGTATAGTACACTATAGCCAAGGGTATGTGGACGAGGCAAATAACGAAAACAGATGTTTGTCAACATTACTCGCGATTGTCGGTGTCTTTCTTTAAATGCGAAGAATTTCTTAGCGAACCTTTGGCACTTTGAGCGTTTCTATCTATCTATCTATCTATCTATCTATCTATCTATCTATCTATCTATCTATCTATCTATCTATCTATCTATCTATCTATCTATCTATCTATCTATCTATCTATCTATCTATCTATCTATCTATCTATCTATCTATCTATCTATCTATCTATCTATCTATCTATCTATCTATCTATCTATCTATCTATCTATCTATCTATCAGTAAAAGAAAGTGGTGGATGCTTACAGACTGTCGTGGTCCCCGAACTCAACCTTGACGTGAGTAGCGTTGTCGACGTAAGGGACGTCCGTGGGGCTAAAGCGAACGCACTTGGCAGCCAGGCCGAAGAAAGGGTCCGCCTCGTAGTTACGGAACGCCACGAACCATGGCTGCTTCAACGGAAAACACTGCGGGCAGTTGAGGAAAGGAAATGTTTCGCCAAATTCGCCAGGGACGTTGCAAATGTGGCGGTTCAAAACTGGCCGACCTGTGCATTCTTTTTATTAGATAATTAAGAGTTCATGATGCCCCAACCGTTGAGGTATGATATGTCATGTGGTCTTATATGTCGCAAGAGTTCAAGCTTTGGCCTCATGGAGCGAGATGTCCGAAGGATGGCATCTCTCGTCTTTTCTAATTTATATGTCTATTCACTTTCCCATACTTTGTGTTTCGCACGACTATTTGAAGGAAATACACACAAGCCCATTCCCAATATCAAGTGAGACTCTTCAATAGTTGAATTCCTTCTGCCACGCAAGCACTGGCAGGTATGCATGTCTACCCGTTCTGAGAGCGATGTGTAATATGTAATTATGGGGCTTTACGTGGAAAAATCCCAATATGATTATGAGGCACGCCGTAGCGAGGGGTTGTGATTAATTTCGACCACCTGGGCTTCTTTAACAAGCACCCAAGTCTAAATACACGGGCGTTCCTGCACGTCGCCCCCATCGAAATGCGTCCGACTTGGCCGGGAGTCGAACCCGCGCTTTCGAGAAAGCTTAGCAGCGCGACAGCTTACCTACTAAGCTTACTACCACGTCACGGCGGGGAAGTGTTTTGAGACTGACACTTGCGTGCCGTTTCAAACCACGTCGCAACTCACTTTGCCGTCGTCCTGAAATTCTCCCAGCTCGGGGTCTCTCACGTTGACCTGCTGCGCTCGGACGCCCAGGAGAGCGCTAAAGCAGGTAGTCAACAGAACCAAGATCTTCCACGACGACATGGTGATCGCTGTAACCGCGAGTGCTTGTTGTTCGCTACAGGGCGCGGTGTCGAGGGGCGAGTCGTCTCGTTTTTATATCTCTCCCTCCTCTCTCCCTCGCCTCTACCGCGACGTTTATTTACAACGTATATAAGAAAAGGACACGTGCAGAGACGCGTTGAGGAAAAAAAGTTATAGAGAAGCGGCAGTAACGCGAGGCAGCTTTTCAGTGCGATAGGTAGTGACCCCTCGCTCACTCTTTCCACGACGTGGAAAGAAAGGCGTGCCCAGTGGTAAATGTGCGCTACACCGCCGCTGCTCAGAGTGAAATCGTCAAGGTCTTTGTCGGGGGTTCCGCAATGATAAGCACAGCAACGCGTGTGCGTGTGTGTGTCAATTTGTGCGTCCACCGAGGCGGCCGTCTCCAAGCAGTCGTTTTCGAAACAATCTAAACACACTCACTCTACGAGGTTGTTTGCTCGTCGTCTTTAGATCTTGGTCTACAAGGCTATTAGTGCAAGTACCGCTTGTTTTTTATCCCGCTTTTTTCCTTTTTATTTTTGCTTTGTCGGGGACGACTATAACCGGCCGTTTGCATTCTGATGGCTTATCATTTCTTTTTTTTTGTTGTCGTTGCTACCGGCCTTTTATCGTGGCGCTCGAAAAGTGTGCCAAGTGCACGCGCTTAATTTAGTATGGCAACAGTGTGCATGCGCAGTCAGCCGGCACGAGAGTTGAGTTAAGGTTTCAGCGGCCAGCCACGCTCTCACTATTGTCCTCGCGTCTAGGTGCATGCATTTGACGCGGCGCAAGGAAAGGGTGTTAACGTTGTTGTGTTTCGAGGCTCTGCTGTAACCTTGTTCTCATCTACGTTATCCTCGTGCAACGCAGTACCCGTCCATGGCAGCGTCTCCGAGGGAAGCGTTTACCGGATTTGCGGTCCAATCGATTAGCTGCGATCGACGAGGAAATTGAAAGTACGCTCAAGGTGCATAGGCTCAACGTACAGACCGAAGGACGTACAACCGAGGGAACAAATGGTGCGAGCACGACACGGTGCGAGCTTTCAGCTAAAATATTGCACTGTTCTCTCTCCTTCAGGGTAATGAACTGAAGACCGACAGCAACTGTGACCGAAGTTGCTTCGAGTATTAATCAAACAAAGCAAATTTTGTTACGTGACTACAGAAATTTCTTTTTATTTATTTATTATTGACATGACATAAGGAAATGTTGGAGTTCAAACAATGCGTCGGATACCTCTTAGCTCAAAGAGGGGTCGACAGTAGAGCATACATTGTATACATGGAATGCGAAGAACACTACGAGGATAGCAAATACGCTGCACATACAATATACTACAAATAATGTCTCCATATATGAAGTCCTCAAGTCAGCAGATAGAACGTACATCATGCAGGTGAATTATCACGTAGGGAGATAGCATAACAGTCAAGACAACATAGTCAACAATCATATATATGTGATGTTATATGACTGTTATAATAAAACAAAGATTAAATGCGTTAATAACGGCCAAGAATGCCACTGTGTTCAAGAAAAATTCATGCAGAAATATTTAGACTGATAGGCCAATTTGCTACATAGTAAGTGGTTTGGTCCAGTTCAAAACAATCTGCTGACAATTCTTAAAATCTCTACAAAGTGTACTGTAATAATAAGCAAAAACTCGACAATGGAGTCGTCTGTCATTGAGATACTCTCGAAAATAGCCACTTTCCCGTAAAGGAATTGTCAGCTGATTAGTATTTTCAGAAGAGACATACAACTCCAGAGAAGTAACCGTGCGAGAGATAAGTAAATTCATTAAAAGCAAATAGAAGCAGCAGAGAAGCTGGCCCGAATGAATCTCGCCAACTGTTCGGGGTAGTGATTAAGGAGAGAGACGTATAATTTGAAAATGAAAGAAATATTGTCATTACGATTACCGTTTCATCCTACCCCTTTGTTATGGTCCACTGTCTCTTATTCTTGCGGACATATCTCAGCACTTTAATATGCACCAACTTACGAGAAAAGATGAGGCACCGAGTCGAATGACTCAGGGCATCTTTGTGAAGAAGTCGCGACAGCTTTCAACAAATGTTCGTAAGCATTTACTCATGCTCTGGGTAAAAAGTTCCGGCGAATGCTTCTTTTTTTCGCATTCAATAGCCATTTTTTAGCCGCGTCTGTTTTAAGGCGAAAGCCTTAGATGCCTCAACAAACGAGAAAATTGACCGGCGTCCCGCGTCGGCGGCTCAGCACGAGTTATTACGTCACGCCGTCACAGATCGCCAAAATTTGCGACGTCATTATGACGTCAGAGTGACGTCACGAGACGTAACGTCACATGAGGACGTCATGACATGACATCGTAACTTGGTCAAAGGTGGGCCGATCACGGATGCAGTGGAAAGCCCCGTTAGGGGCAGAAAGCTTTCGTAGGGTGGCGGGGCAAGATTAAAAATTGGGGGACGCTTTAAGAGTTGAACGCGATAGCGATATCCCGCCCCATCCTCATCGTGCTCTGTTTCGGTTGTCATGTTCAGTCGCCCGGTCACACACACACACACACACACACACACACACACACACACACACACACACACACACACACACACACACACACACACACACACACACACACACACACACACACACACACACACACACCTCGTACTGTGACACCTGTACACAAGGCGCGTATGTTTGTGAAGCATTAAAGTTAATTTCAGTGCAGTTCCACGCATTGGAGTGGTTCTGAGGTAGAACACCTGATTGCCACGCACACGGCCCGGGTTCGATTCTCACTCGAACCTATGATTTTTTTACTATTTATTTTGTACAAGATGACAATTTTTCGCTCACAACCAACGACGCCGACGCCGACACCGGAATTTCTGCGGAACGAGCTCTTTAATGCTATCGCGTTAATATATCGACTGAGAAGAAAAAGAAGATGGCTTTCGTCTTCCGGTCGTCTTACGTGAATGCATATGAGACCCTGTTAGTTTATTCAGTGTCTCCGCGATCATGTTCTCTATGCATACAATTAGCATGCGTCGTTAAGTAACGTGCGTGATTTCGAACTACGGTAATATTTTGAGTCTCTGGCATTGCAGGAAGATTTGGAAATTTGTTTACAGAAAAAAAAAGTAAGCGGGTTACGTATTGACGTCAAGTGCGTGACGTTATTACGTACTTATAAGGTGCTACTTGCATCCAGTGAGCAATCCAGTAGCGTTTGCGCACATTTCCAAAGCTGCGGAGGCGTCGTAACGCGGAAATCAAAATTTTCGGTGGAGAGCAGTTGATTGTGAAAATTATTTTTAGTAGCTTAGTTAATTAGTTGATTAGTTACTTTGTTAATTAAAATTAGTTAATTAGTGTAGTTAATTAGGTTGGACTAATTGTTATTTTTCTCCTTAGGCTGGTTTCACAAATGTAATCTAGAGTACAAGAAAGTTGCCTCGTCGTATCCCAGTACACTCAGCTCGGGCTTACTACAGTTTTGTGCTTCTATCACGTGACTTACTGTCACGTCCGTGAGCGAGATGTTTATTGGTTAATGGTTATTGGTAAAGAACAGACGCATTTTGCAGCGGCCGATTCGAGTATAGGTGTCCGGCAGGGGGAAATGTCGGCTATTTCTACATAAGCGAATCGAAGACCCGTATAGTGCGACGTAAACACAATAGACACATTGAGGAAAATCAATTTCATAAATATTGCTAGAAATAGTCATTTTTTCCTTTTGACAGCGCGTGATTGGAACTGCCTCTCTGCAGACATTGTAAACGCAAAGACTCGTGAGCGGTTTTCTGTGCTTGTGTCCGAATATTCTCAACAATATGTCATATATCGTTGTATTGCTGTATTCTATGTCCCGGGCCCATTCACTGTTTACTGCATGTTCACGTTACCACTCCTGTCTTGGTCTTGATGAGGAACGACAGCATATGTAAATAAAATGTTAAAAAAATATATAAATAAATTATTGCTTTATGTAGTGAAAGCAAGACTGGTGTTTACTAGACATTGCGGAGTGATCGAGTCGTTCTGAAGCGTATGCGCGAGCTAATCACAATCGCGAAAACATTGTTAGCTTAACCATGGATTGTTAGCTGGTACGGATATCCACGCGACCGACCAGTGAATTAGTCGTCGTACGAGTCTGTGACTGTGACTGCGGCCTCAGACTGGAACAAGCTTTCGGAAAAACAAGTATGTTGTGCAAATGAAGACTTATTTGTATCTCTGTTGTAACCCCCTCCCCCCCCTGCTGTAACGCCCAAGGGCAATGCGGGGTAATTCCTGAATAAAGAATAAAAAATGAAATCTTCGGCGACATGAATTAGGATTTGCGGCGTTCGAAAGAACGGAGACATTCGTGTCACACGACCCTTATCGTACGTTCTTGTTGTCAGCAAGAGAACACTTATAGTGCGCTTGCAGCGGGCGCACTGATCCGTAGCGACGTGTATATTGCGCAGAGGTCCTTCAAGAGGGAGCGGGGGGGGGGGGGGTGTTGGCCCTGAAGGAAGTAGTTATATATAGTCACGTGAAACATTGAGTTAGTTAACTCTGCATGATTCGAAGGGTAACAGCGGAACTTCGTCAAACAAGGACAAAAAAAAACAAAACAAGAGAGCGTTTGCCCACGTTGCTTTGTTTGGCGTTTGTTCCCATCTGTAGAAGCAACGCTGTTTCCCTTGAATTGACTATATGGGCTGAACTTTCCAACACACGCTGAACCTTCCGGATCGCAACTGCGCCCCACCCCCGGCCCTGCCCCTCTTATCTGGCTTTCTAAACTTTGAAAATAAAGAGCGTGCACGTTTAATAAATGGTTTCATTAACCTAACGTCTCTATTTCTTGTACGCCTTAACTTCTACAGCTGGGTGTAAACATCGATGAGATGATTAGTGCCGATTTAAATAGTGTAATCGTCTGCATGCTCTTTGATATAAAAAAGCTTTAGACGATCGATAGAAATACAATTTAGAAATGCTAGATTGTGTTATTCTCAATATCGTCAGGAGTCATACCTCATCGTTGTACGTAGGCTACATCTATCCCTCAGTATTGAAACTGCAACAGTTTCAATATCTGTATGGTACTGCTGCTTTATTTAATATCCCCATAGACAGATCTCTGACCCATCTCTTTTGTTGATGTGTCTGGATTCCAATCAACTTTTTGTATTGTTTGATGCCTCATCAAATTTTAATCGTTTCGTTTCTCCCAAACCTCGCAGCTGTATACTGCCTTCATAAACCGCGCATCAGACAACGCAGCTGTTGCTTTGGTGGGCGCACCGTCGCAACATTCGTCACGTTCTTTCTCTCGTTCGCGTCAGCTTTTGTCAAGCGGCGCCAGAGTGGAACGTTTACAATGTGCCCAGTGCAGTTCCCATAATAAGCTCGAACGCGGTATTCTGTCGGTTCCGCAAAGGCGCGCTGCGGTGTTCTGTATTTGTTCATGTGTCTGTGTCTGTTCCTTGGCGACTTACATTTTAGCTCAGCTCGCGTACTGCGTGTCTATACTCCTTACGAAAAATAGACCAAAAATAACGTACGTCCCAGAAGTTTGTCCCGTACTCTTGGAGTGTTCGGAAACGTTTCAGAGCTAAACAACATGGCGGGATCCGCCGAAGGTAAGTGAAATCGCACTATACATGGTGGTAAATGTGCAAATGGCACTGAAAAATCAATAATATCTGGTGTTTAACGCCCCAGTCTGAAAAATCAAGTACCACAAGGCGAAATTAGGGCCCTCTACCTTAAAACAATAATGAGCTCCGAAGATACGTATACAAATACTTAGTACAAAGGAAAAGTGTATTAAACTCACTCGTTGGTCGTGGCGAAAATTCGCGAGCGAATATTGCGTATACATAAAATCATCTGCTTGCTGTTCTTGTATATTTGTTATTCTCGAAATGCTGGGCCTCTACACTCGCGCCTAAAGTCCCTAGATTTTTACTCGTGCCTGTCCACCATCTTTTCCCTTTCTCCATATGCTGCATGAGTGCTGCCTCCGTGTCTCATGTCGATTGGTCCTTGTTTTCCAATGGCTTGTATCCTCCTTGTGGCTACATACAGTCCAGACTCTTGAACGTTGCTCTTGTGTTACTAGTGTTCGTTATTCTTGCGCATACTGTTACGCTGCATTTCTGTAGGCTTACGTTTATATAGCTTACTCGGTACGCTCCTTTGTAGAAGTGAATATAGTAGTTCCAGAGGTAGTGACTTCGCAGTAGTATGCCGGACAATCACAAAAAATATCCACAATATTTCAATATTCTGGATGGAACAGCCTCTGCGGCAGGGTTACACGTAACGACATTTTCCCGCCAAGACAGTTGTGCTATAGGTCACGGTCAAAATATTTCAGTATGCAGGTTCCGCGAAATAGTCGAAAACACGACGCTGATTGCGTGGAGTAGAACAAGATGTGCATTAGAAATATGTGCATACAAGCTGCGTGACAAAACCTGCGACGAAATATAGCGCTTTTTTTCTCAGATTCCGCTACCCGTAAACTTTTGACACTGATTGTGTTTTTTTCATAAGCGCTTTTGACGTGGACAACAGACTGACGAAACCTATATGAATGCATTTCTTCGGAGGTGCTTTCTGGAGAAGAAGAGGGAAAGCGAAAGAAAAAAAAAAAGAGGCGTGTGCGTATCGAGTATTGTGCTGTTTGTCGGTTCTTGGAATAGTCCACATGAGAGTATTCTTCGGATAGTTTTCGAATGCATGGTGCGCGGTGCACTGTACACAATCAAACACGAAATTAGAGTTAAATCCCAATCGCTTTTGATGCACATGGAGCTGACATGGAATCCTATTTAGCGCGCACAGCCTCTCTGACAGCCACATTTTCCTGGCTAAACGCGATCACTCGCAACGAAATTTTATTCAGATACATCATCCGGTAGTGGTTACGGTTTGTTACTGTTTATAAGTACAGCACCTGTGTCCTCTCGTCGAAAAAAAAAGTGAATACGTTCAACTGACAGCATACTTTGTACACCTGGCGCCATCTGCCACGGCCATTCGAACTAGAATTTTTATTTTTATTTTATTGTTATTAGTTTTTTATTTGCTTTACCATCACCGCAGATGGCAGGCATTTCTCATTTGGTCGCGAAGGTATACATTGTGATGATTAGGCAAAGGGGCTGCCTTTCTAAATTTTATATAGTAATAAATGACCGCGCAGTCTTTGAAGATTGAATTGAATTGAAAACAACTTTATTAGGTCCTGCGGAACGCGACTGGGTCGCGCACCCGGCTCAGTCCCACGTAGGGACCGGCAAGCCTAAAGCCCCTCTAAGCCGAGCCTTCCGGCGACCTCACGGGCCCACTGAACAGCCGTGCCAAGGATCTGCTTTGAAGATCTCTTTGTTGATTGCTTAGTTCATTCTTCTAAACGGTTCCTTCGTACTGGTATTAAGACGTGCTCGTAATTTGCACTAATACGTCCAAAGCTTTCTGATGTCCCCTGGAATTCGATACCAGGAGCGATAAATGTTCGAAAATCATTCGGAAAATATTCAGTAGTTGATTCGCTTTCCTTCTGCAACTATTCGATTTGCATTTGATTAAGTCCCAAAATGTGCTATTCGTACGCCCCTGGAAACGAAGAAAGAGGTTTTCCATACTAGGTATATCCGGCTTGCTACACTTCCTCGGTGAAGGTAGAAAGGGAGGTTAAAATTTAAAGGGACAGAGAAAGAGAGAGAGAAAATAACTATAAGGGACGGGTACAGCGACACAGTCAAATCGGAAACACGCTCAGCTACGTAGTCGTCGCAGAGGTCAGTCGTTACAAGGAAGCGCACCATTTATTCTTGCAATCGCAAGGTATTTGTGACGCCTATGAAGTGTACGAAAGGGTGGTCAATGCACTTGGGCTTGCGGAGCTTCGGAGCACTGAGCGCATCCAGGATACTACTACGGTCAGGTTGTTTAAAATCAGGTGGATAATAGCTACAGACGTCTACGTATGCCTAGCACATAGATAAGGACCTCTTATATAAGCTTGCGAGTTTGGCAACTGCCACTCGGCAGGAACACAGTGTGTCATACCATAGGGGCAGCACGCCGAAGGTGATACGAGTGTCACTCTATACGAAACTACAACAGCATGTTTGAGTATGAAAAATACGTAAGCGAGCGGGTTTGTGGAAAAGTACACCATCCCGTCTTGCAGACAGGACATTGGACTACAGTGAAACCTCGGGGATACGAATCTCACGGGACCACCAAAAATATTCTTATCATCCGAAATTCGTATCACCAGATAGCATGGCAAATTAGCAAACGACAAAAGAAAGCTGGCGTACATTTTCCTTTATTGTTTGTCAGGGCTGCGGCAAGGTCAGGAAGAATTCTGAATGATTGTCAGTTAAGTTTTTGGATATGGGCAATCATACCAGCACTCGTAAATATACGGCCAGTACACGCGCATTTAATTAATGAACCAGGTGCGTTGTGACCCGCGACACTCGGAGGCCGTGATGCGTCTCTGAAGGTTTATTCTGACCGCAAGAAAAGTGTTTTTCTTACACCGTGATTCTGACGATTTGGCGGTGTGGCGCGCATGCCCACGCTTGCGTTCCCGCGCTCGCACGTGCTTGGCGCGTCTTCCGCGACAGCGCGGACAGCACCTCTTCGAACCTGGGTGGTAGCGAACGTTCGTATCAAACGTCGCTGGGTGAAAACTCGTTCGCAACAACCGTACTCCATTACATAGAGGCCATTAGGCCTTGGCCGGGACCAACGAAATATTCGTATCAGCCCGAAATTCGTATGAGCTGTGATCGTATCGCCGAGGTTTCACTGTACACTGTTTAAGAGACCAGTCCATCCACTGGGGCCGACTATACAGTGCAGCTTACAGCAGAATTACAATCCAGTTTTCTGCGACACTGTTAGCGGGACTATAGGTTCCCATGAACCACGTTGAACGCTAGGCGTTCATCGATTGTATTTGCGTGAAGTGCTCCTATATGACTGCTCAGCGCTCATGTCGTGGTTCTAGAGGGTACTAGCCACATTAAAGGTGTACCTTTAATGTGGCTAACAATATATTGTTAAACATTGAATCGCAATTCTGAGGGCGCGCAGCAAACTATACCAGAAGTGACCGAAAGATTTGCAGCGGGTCAGCTATGTTGTTCATGATACACAAATTTGATATGAAAACAAAAGTCAGTCGGCCCAGTTCTCTTTCGGGGTAGGCACATTTAAATGCTAGTAGTTGCTCTAACTTTGGTTTTTCAGAATCCCAGGTTAGCATAAAATTCGTACTCGTGCATAAAAATTCACAAGGTCCCTTATGCATTCGCCTAAGACGACTTGAAGGCGAAAGCATTCTTCTTTTTCACCTCAGTCGATATACCGATCCTCCCCCGTCCCCCTTCTAAACCTTTCTCCACCTAGCGTGGCTTTACACTGCCTCCCTGATAGGAGGCATTGCAAGCTTTCCACACCTCACTTGGTTTTGCACTGCCTCCGTGATCGGCCCCACCTTTGACCGAGAGACGATGTCATGTGATGACGTCGTTATGAGACGTTTAGTGACGTCATGATGACGTTAGAAATTTTGGCCATCTTTGACGTTGTGATGACGTCATATGGTGACGTCATCGCGTGATGGTGATTTTTTGCATCACTCGTGTTTACGCCGACGCCGACGGTCAATTTTCACGTTTGATGAGGCTTCTAAGGCTTTCGCCTTAATAAATCAATAAACAAAAGATAAAATTAGCAATGCCACTAACAGCGCCTATTGGAATACGAAAATGAAAGGCAGACCATTCATGACGCCAACGTTACAATTACATATTACATAAAAATAACTTTCTGTCACTGTTCATTGCTATTTAACACCTCTATCCTCCCAGGTACGAGTACGGTGACTAAAGCACAGCCGCCAAGTTTCTTCTGGTCCACAGTGGCACCGCTCTTTCTGATCCTGGGCTTGCCCATTACGCTCATGTGCGCCGTCTCCTTCGCCATCACGCTCAAGTCGTCACCCTCCCTCGCCTTCAAGTCTGGATTCGGCCAGTTCGTTTACAAAGCCTGCACGTGCCATGGCTTCGGCACGTTGGAGGCCTGGACGTTCGCGGTCGCCTTCACCCTCTACAGTGCCCTATCGATCCAGCTTCTGGACGGCAAGGCGTACCGCGGACCACCGACGTCCTCGGGATTCAGGCCCGTCTACCGGAACTCCGGATTCACGTACTACGTTTTGTCTTTGTTGATCGCTGGATACTTCCTGCTCGAGAAGGACTTGCCGGGGTACGCCATCTACAGGAGCATACCGTCCCTGGTCGCGGTTCTCGTCATCGTGGGATTCGCCGCTTCGACCTTGCTGTACGTGAAGGGACTGACCAGCCCTTCTCCGGGGGAACACGGTTCTTCCGGAAACGTCGTGTATGACTTCTTCTGGGGACTCGAGCTGTACCCTCGCATCGGCAAGAGGTTCGACGTCAAGCTGTGGACGAACAGCCGCTTCGGCATGATGCTGTGGCAGCTGCTCGTGTTGATCTGCTGGAAGGCACGGGTCGAGACGGCGGGTTGGAGCTGGGCGATGGCGGCCACGTCCTTCCTGCAGACTGCGCACGCGGCTAAGTTCTTCTGGCGCGAGGATCGTTACGTGCAGTTCGCGGACGTCGTAGTGGACAGGTCGGGTGAGTGACAACACTGTGTGGGTGTCTTGCAGTTTCACGTATGTTACAAAGCTGTGGCAAAGAAATGGAAATCTAGAACAGAGCAACCCAGCCCTTGCATATCAGTCGTCGCTATAGACTTGTCTGTTAAAGTTCGTAAGTTCTGCTGAAGCCTCGGCTAAAGCTCGTGGTTTGATAGGATAACGAACACCTCCCGGATCAAGGCAATGTAGCATGTAGTACGTTGCCTCACACCATTTATTCGAGACCCATATACCAAAGGAAGCAAGCAGGAGCGAGGGCATCAGGATGGTTGCCTTTGTCCCGCATTTTGAGTTCCCGCGCCATAGCCTTGTTATCAAAGTTGTCCAGAAGTTGTACTGGAGCAAGAACGGAAGTGGCATATAGTATAAAAGTACTAGCCGACAAAGGCGAAAGTGAGAAGAGGGATATCTTGCATTAAAACACTGGTATAAATTTCATTATAGTACTTCGGAGGCTGTAGAATGCCAACGCATGTCGTGGACATTGGGTTCCAGTGGCACGAGTACTTTCCTAAGAGATACTCAATGTACAACGCGTGCCAAACTAAAAGGTGGAGCCTGAGATTGATAAAATCAGCTCGGATCGCAATCTCCCTCTTCACGAGGTCGTCATCGTCGTCATCCTTATCATCATGAGCTATTTTCATGTCAAGATATCTGCCAATGATCCCCGATTTGCTCTGTCCTGTGCGAGATAATTCCATCTTATGGCTACAAATTTCTCAGTTTCATTGCTTCACCAGGTACGAACATCAAAGCTCTCTCAAATGTAAGCGCGGGTTCCAGTTATAGAAAAATCGTTTTCACCTGACCCTTACACGGTTTTTGTGATTCCTTTCATTTCTGTCTACGCAGGATACTACTTATCGTTCGGTTTCATGGCCTTCATGGGCCCGATATACGCAATTCCGAACTTCTACATGGTGGAACACTGCCCAGACATGAGCCCAGTACTGGCCATCTTTGTTGCGATCCTAGGACTTGTTCTGAGCCTGCTGCATTCCGGGTGCGGCTACCAGAAGCAGCTGCTCAAGGATACTCAGGGTGACTGCGTCCTCTGGCAATCTCCGGCAAAAGTGATCAGGGCATCGTACTGCGACCACGCCGGCCACGAAACGGCAGACCTGCTGCCGCTGTCGGGATTCTGGTCGATTTGCCGCCGGCCCGACTACGTACTCGAGATCCTCATTCACCTCTGCTGGGCGCTACCGGCGGGAGGAAAAAGCGTGGTGCCCTACTTGAGCACCATTTTACACGCGTGCATCTTGGTGTACGAGACGTACCGCTTCGAAGACCTGTGTGCCAAGAAGTACGGTCAGAAATGGAAGCAGTACTGTGCCATCGTCAAGTTCAGGATGATACCTTATATCTACTAAACCGTCAAAGGTTGTAAAGATACGCATTTATGTTTTCTTTCTTTACGGCTGATTTCACAAAGGTAGAAAGAAAAGCTATAAGGAACTCTTCCTTTTTTTTCTGTAGTTCATCCGAAACTTTACACCCACGATTAAGGTGTGTAGTATTTCCTCATTAAGTAGACAATGATACCTGATAATTACGTCAAAGTTTATGAAGATGTGCGCCTGTATTTTCATCTTTACATATGATTTCACTAGCATAGAAAAATAAAGCAAGGAAGGCTTGTTTATTATGTTTGTTTTCGCAATTCTCCCGCGTTGGCAACTGTTCAACGTTGAACAGTTTTCTTTGCGTTACCCCTTGCAGAATCGACGTTTTCGTGTTTATTTTACACCAACTGTGTTTTGCCGTCAACATTTCTTTGTTTTATTAATAAGGCCCAGTTTTGTTGAATCCTTCGTACTTCTATCTTTCACACAGATTCGGGGCTTTCGCGAAGGCAGTTTTCGCGAACATGTTCGACATTGTGTCTTAAATGCACGGCGAGCAAAGACCGAGTACGGACGCAGAACGTTTTCAGGGCTATTCGTCGTCATTTTAATTGGGATATATGAGCTACCATTTGCTGCTTGCAGATTAAATTACAAGACCGAACCTACACCTTCCT
The DNA here is from genome assembly GCF_013339695.2 of Rhipicephalus sanguineus. Taxonomy (NCBI): domain Eukaryota; kingdom Metazoa; phylum Arthropoda; class Arachnida; order Ixodida; family Ixodidae; genus Rhipicephalus; species Rhipicephalus sanguineus. The sequence continues at coordinate 124,527,603 of NC_051181.1, forward strand.
CCCAAACCCATTAGGGCAGGCCATTGCTACGCCCCTGATGGTTTCGACGCACCACATCATTCGGAAATCTGAAGATCATTCAATGTCTGTATGTGCGTGTGTCTATCGTTATCAACAAGTACAGCCAAGCGCGAAGAATCTCGCAACATAGAGGTGTCCTAGTTATAGAGTTAAAAACACTAAGAAACCGCTCCGGCTAGCAACAGCAGAACTTACTAGCCTCACTGTAGCTTCATGCATGGCGAGTAAATATCGTGTTAGAAAGCAGCAAAATGCACATGAAACTAGTAAATGCATGCATTTGCTGCTTATACTAACTTTTAAGGAATGTGCGTCGTACCACTCGAATCACTCATAATCTGACCACCACACAGTGGCGGTAAGCTGATAATGACCCGGGAGATTTAACTTTTAATATTTCGATCACACCCACTTTTCGTGCTGTTCGAACGCGAATAGTTACACACTATGGTCGCACATATTTCGTAGCAGTAAGCGGACCAGCGGAAGGGTGCTACCACTGTCAGTGTCTTTGCTGCACAATTATTCAGTTCAAGCGCACGTTTTCTTTATTGCTGCCTGGATAACTGGCTCGTGCCCACAGGGGCATTGACCGCACTGTAGTTAATAAAGAATGAGCATAAACAAAGCTGTAAGTTACCTCTCAGTATGCAAGTACAAATGGAAGGATGTTGTCTTACCGACATATCATACATGAATATTCTTCGCCTTCTACCTTCATTTTTGACGTATGCCTTGAGCAGTGTCTTGACTGCGTTTGTCTTGGCGCTCAGCCGTGCTGAAGCTTTCTTTCTTTCTTTCTTTCTTTCTTTCTTTCTTTCTTTCTTTCTTTGCTTGTATCCTCAACACTATGGCACATACCCACTCTAGGGGATTGGCCAAGACTTCGCATATTAACATTTAGATGATATACCTTGAAAAAAGCTTGTTAATTTTAAAAAAATAAATAAATAAAAGCAGGAGTTTCTCTTCACCTCAAAATGCGGATCATATCCAATGCAGGAGATTGGCCAGTAGTGAGTGGATTTTTTCGATCTTATATATATTCTATAGCAGGAGTCGGCAACCTGCGACCCGCTAGGCAGTATTATGCGGCTTCCCGGCAAGACGTCAAACGCCCCCCCCCCCCCACCCCGCTCCACTTATCACTTCTTATCTGGAGGCCGACATGGCAGTTTTGACCTGAAATGGAATTTTCGCTTGTAACCTTTGTTTGATTGCAACCTTGTGACATGTGGGCTGAAAATAAACATGATTTCAATCCAGTTTTGTGCATTATTGTCAATTCGCGCATTTTTTTCTATTTGAAAGCACCCCCTCCCCTCCCATTCCGATTTACCCTCCGGCCCCCCGTTGTGCCGGCTTCATGCAACTTGGCCCTCTACCTCAAAAGGTTATCGACCTCTGTTCCATAGGGTAACACTAGTAGACTGCTGATGGTAAATAATATATTAATTTGCATTTGCAAATTATCAGTCATGAGCAGAAGATAGAGCCATTTTCCTCTTCTTCAAGGGTAATACACTCTCTGCGTTTCCGTTTGTGCATTTTGTGTCCAATTTGGGTCTAAAATGTCTTGCGGTTGCGCACGAAATTTTTCGATTGACTCACAGTATATGGCATACGCACTGAAAACCGGCTAATAATAAGAATAATCATAGTAGTAATAATAATAATTGTTGGGGTTTTACGTCCATAAACCATTACATGATAATGAGGGACGCCGTAGCGGAGGGCTTCGGAAATCCTGACCATCTGGTGTTCTTTAATGCGCACCTAAATTTCAGTACACGGGCCTCAAGCATTTCGCCTTCGCCGAAATACGGCCGCACGGCCGGGATTCGATCCCGCGACCTTCGGGTCAGCAGTGGAGCACCATAACCACCACACCACCGTGGCGGGTCTAGCCCGGCTTATAAGGGGAGGCGAAACGTTACGGAGAGAGCAGCGACAGGAGACGGAGCTACAAAAGGCAAAGCGATCGGTTCAAAACGCGCATTGGTGTAGCGAGGGGGTGGTACACCGGGCACGTGACCCCCCACCCCCCCTCTGCCCCCACACCCCGACACTTTTTTTCTGCCATGGTATACACAGCATAAAATTTCACTTGCCTAGCCGGTCTCCAGATCAAGGACGTGCCTCCCCCTCCACCCCCCCCCCCCATCCCAACATAAAACAAGTTTCTGCCTACGCCACTGAAAACGCGTACTCAAATTGCATACCTCGCCATCCAACGAGGTCATAATGACAGCTATAAAACGTCCTAATATGACACTAAACAGCACCGGAGCCGTGATGAACGTCATAGGACTTCCTCGGGAACCGGGAGGCAACCGAAGGTAATCTTAGGCGGTTACCCATGGCTCTGTGCCCTGTACAATAACGGCGTGCCGGCATAGTTGTGGAGCCCAGGTTTGGAAGTATTACCTGACGGGGGGTCGGATTACCTGACGTCATGGAAGCCCTCGCAGGTTGTTCAGGGCTAGCATGGCAGTCCAGTACGAAGGCTAGCATGGCGTGACGGTACTGGTCGCTGCAGTCGTGTGCTCTTTGGCGTGTGATGTACAATGTTCCTACCGCTACTGGACAGTTTTAGTTGGGCGTCCGTGGCAGCTCTGCATCTAGCAGGATGCAGAGCAGCTATTGCCATTGTAAACGGCCGGCAGCCTGCGTCCGCACTGTTGCTACGCACTCCCAAGTAACACTGTCCATGGGCGTGTCGACAGATGCACGTTTGGGTGAGGTGCATGGGAGTTAGAGCACGTATGACATCTTATATAGCGACGTCGAAATGGCGCGAGTCAAAATGTGACTCAACCGCTAGTCATATATGATATGCACGTCAACTCTGCTATACTCTTTTTGTTTAGTAACAACGAACAATACCTCATGGTCAGTACAAAATTGACAATGATGGTGGTCGTGTAATAGTGGCACGCGTGCTTGCCCCATATCCTTTCTTTTTTTAGATGCGAAGCAGCTTTCGCTCGGGGTTGTGTCCGTCCTTCCATTGGCGACCGCCCGCTCGGGAACCATCATTCCCATGGTGGCTGAACGATCGCAGCGCCAGAGTACCCTCTAGTTAATTTTAGGAAACTCTATGGCTGTGGCCACTCTACCTTACTCGCTCGGGAACCATGTGTGCTGGCATGCGCTAGCGTGTTCGGGCCTGTGTAAGGGGCTGGGTCCTCCCCGCTGTGGCCTCTCCCCTTTACACTCGCTCAGCAATCACGTGATGGCGTCGAGGAACGATATTCTGCAGACGCGTGATGAACGCACGTGCTCCCGCGTTGCGTGGCGATGAACCCTCGTGGTCTGCTCCAACAAGAGTTCGGGACGAGTAACAGCAAGAGCAACTACACCGAATTCATGGTTTGCTCCACTTGCAAGGACGCATTAACATTGGGCAAGGTGCCCGTGATGAACGAAACTTTAAGTCGACCCATGCGCTGCTTCGCATCCCCGCATAGCTCCCTTTAGTGGGAGTTGGTGTAATTTTTTTTTTCTTGGCCGCCACCGCTTTTCATTGTCTGCCTAGGTGGTATAGTGGTTATGGTGTTCGACCGCTGACCCGAAGGTCGCGGAACCGTATTCCGGAAGCGGCTGCTGCATTTCGATAGAAGCGATATGCCAGAGGCCCGTGTACTTATATTTAGGCGCACGTTAAAGAACACCAGATGGTCTGAATTTCCGGAGTCCTCCACTACGGCGTCCCTCATAATGATGTTGTGGGTTGGGACGTAAAACACCAGCAATTATTATTATTGCCGTTCTTCATTGGTTAAGTGTTATCGGTGGGCGAAAGGCGGGTATTTGTGTACTTCAACTATTTCGAGCGCGATATTGTTGTACGATTCGCATCCTCCGCTGTGCTCCTGAGGATAAAGAGATAGATATAATATGCAGCTTCCCACGATGCTGGCTTTAAGAACGGCTGCTTGGATGAAGTCGTACTATACATGAGAAAGGAGTGTTGCCTGCAATAAAATTCCGTATGCGACACGAATAATTGTTTATACATTTCGTAGCCCGCTCCGCAGCTCTCGCGAGCACCAGAAATTGCGCTAACATGTACACTATAAGAAAAAAAAGGTGTCCTTTGAGCCTTTTCTGCTACACATGTGACTCTCACATGTATAACTCTGTTAAGAGAGACACGTCGACTCCCTTTAGGAGAGTCGTTGAATGTATAACTCTCTTAAGGGAGTCACGCTGACTCTCTTTTGCGAATTCATGCGTCCCACGACTCTACTAAAGAGAGTCCACGTGTCCCTCTTAACATAGTTATACAAGGGGTGTTCAAATGAAAAGGTGCGAAACGACGCTGTGGGTATAAATGAAAACTTTATTCAAGGTATACACCATAAGCCTGAGGACAACGATCTCTTTGATGAACGTGCTGAAGGATTCCTTGTTCCCAGAATTCCTGCGGTCGTGACGAAACCCAGTGCTTGACAGCATCCTTGACTTCGTCGTGCAAGTTGAAGAGCTTCCCATTTTCTCACGCACTTGTCGGACATACAGTCTTCACCGTATACGTTCACTAAAGTCCCTAGATTTTTCCCTGTTCTTTCTTAAGTACCGACAACCATTGAAGCGCCGTCGACGAATCTCATTGGCTAACGCTCGTTTTCGGTAGCCATGTTCTTCCTAACGCTTTTCCAGCACCCGGTGAAACGCGATCCCCCATTCACTAATGACAGGGGGCTGACGGGAGGAGAAAGGTGCGCCGCGTTAGCATATTGTTCGCTGAAAGATGCGTGGCTAATGTACTTGACGCGCATGGCTTTGTAAATCTTCCAAGTTAGGAAGAAAATGGCGTCGGACGCCAGCTGCGCGCGTGAGAGAGGGCTGAGAAAGGAGGCAGTTGTCGGTACTTAATTAAAAAGGACAAATCTAGGGACCTTAACGTTCACCATCCGGCGATGAATGGCGGCCGGTTTAACACCTTCCGCTGTGAGAAGTAGCATAACGCCTTGCTTCCCCTCAATCTCAAAGTTTGCAATGTGAACGCCATCCTGTCCTCACATGCACTGCCGCGTCAATTGGACGGCGCCCTTTATAAGAGCCTCTGCTGTCTCCTGCGCATGCGGGTGCCCCCGCATGCTCTGATCCACGGCATCTATGTTAACATAGGCATCTATGTTAACAGTTACGTTGTTACGACGTTTCGTACATTTTCATTTGAACATCCCTTGTACATGTGAGAATCACATGTGTAGCAGAAAAGAGTAAAAAAAAAAACTTTATTTCTTAGAATGTACACTATGTTTCATGTATGTACAAGGTCGTTCACATCTACAGTGAGCACCTCATTTGCGTTCATGAACTCGTAGAAGCTCATGTCTGATACATAATTCGGAACATTCTTATTGTGTTTATCGACACCATGATTAGATGTCATATAACGGACATTTCCCTCGTGAAATAGAATAGACGTTCTAGTTTTACTAGTTTTACTAGTTTGACTGGCTTGAATGCTAATGAGGTGTTCACCATAGATGTGGTCGACCCTGTACATATATGGTCGATTCATTCGACAACTGTGATCGCTGCTACAGTTGTGCTGTGAATATTACGTGTTTTCGGCAAGAACTTATTGCTGCCGAAAGTTCGTCCAACATAAACTTAATAATTTCGCGGGGCTTAAATCCAGGTAGACATATAAAGACAAGGAACCTGTATTTTCGATGTTATAACTGTTTCTAAAAGGTTACAAAAAAGGTCATATATGCTTTGGGTCACTAGAGCAAGGGGTTTTGCAAAAATTTCTAGGCGGGGCTTTACGATTGCAAACACCAATGGACAGCGGATTGGAGGAAAAGCCTCACCGACGTAAGTCCTACGCTGCTTTATTATGTTTTACTCTCTCCCATCCTCATCAACCCCACCTTGGCTTCTCCTTCCCGTTCACCTCCCTCCCTCCCCCTCGCCTAACTCCTTCCTTGCCTTCACATGCTTTCCTGTGCTTTACTCTCTCCATTCCTCCTCACCCTCGCGTCCCTTTCCCATTCATCTCCCTCTTCCTCCCCCCTGACCTCACTCATTCCTTGCCTTGACGCTCCATTGATTTACTATGCTTTACTCTCTCCCTTGCTCCTGACCCTCGCTCCCCTTTCCCAACTCTGCTACGCTAGGCTTTCACTCTCGCCTATGCTTGGCTTTCGCTATGCTTTCCCTCTCGCTATGCGCTTGCCCCCTCTACCGGCGTGGCTAGGCTGCGAAAGACATCGCTGAGGACGGACATAGCTAGGCTTTAACAGTTCCGTTGTAACAAGTTTTGTAGGATCTCGCAAAGTGACGGAAAGGGTTATGAAAGGGATAACTGACTACCATCCGCCTACGAGTCGTCTTAGGCGAATGCATAAGCGACCCTGTGGGTTTTTGTACGTGCGCCTAAAATAGTTGTTCCTTAACCTAAATATTTGTTTTCAGATCCCCCCTTTTTCACAGGAGCACAGCAGCGCGAAGCCATTCTTTTGTTTATAGCATCGTCTAGAGATTGTCCCATCGCACATTACGAAACATTGCTGCTCTGCCATGATGTATATGAAGGAAGTATCGTTTCTAAATGTTCGAGTGCACTTCGCCGAAATATTTCGAATACCCCATTTTGTGGGTCCACGTGCGCGCTTTAACCTTTTCAGAGATCCACGTGCCTTGTGTACCCTATGGTAGACAGTCACATTTAGAACGGCTATCTTGTTTTCTCGTTATTCCAGCATTTCACAGTATTGTATTCCCGTCTTACGTTGAAAGTTTTCGTATCTTGTATTCCTGATACTCCGAATCTTCCGCAGTGGCTGGATAACATCGTTTCATTTTTAGTAGTGATATGTAACGACTGAAGTAGACGCTCGATTACCTAAAGATATGGCAAAGAAACTTGGAAGTTAACCAAAAAGTTGAAAAGGAAGTTGTGGACCATGCAGTGAGCGATGGAACGAAATATGTTAGTCGTAACATTTAAGAAACACGAAGACAGCGCTGCCAAGTGTGGAAGCGAGAAGCCTGCGGTCTTCTGTTTGAGCACAGAGAGTACACGGTGAGATTTAAAGCGGGATGAGTGGTGGATTGGAAGACCGAGTGCCCTGTTGGTGGTTTATGCACACACCGAATTACCTTGTGCAGTGGCAATCGTTCCGAATGTGCTAGCACATTGCACACGGCTGAGACAAGTCCTTAGTGCTAGGGCTTGTGAGCTTCGTTGTCCAGGTATAGGTTATAGTCCTTCGGGTAATCGGGCAACACTGGGCGGCTTATCAGCGACTGTATATTCAACTCTCAGTGCCCAAGAGAAGAGGCTTCCTGATAAAGAATGCCAGGAATTAAGAAAGAAAAAGCTGTTGTCGGGAAAACTTTTTTTTTAATTTAAATGATGTATAGGAGAGGTTAGGGCCTCTTTGTCGGCACCGGCTACTCCTTCTCGCTCTACGAACGAAACACAAAACACAAAAAAGCGGAACTTGATTGCACGAATATGTCAACCAGTAGAACACCAGATGTGCAAACACATTTCTAACAGTTAAATACAGGAGGGTGTGTGAGAATAAGAAAAATAGACAATCGGTGTGAACGCCATCCTGAAACACGAAATATAAAATCCCAAAATAGAAACAGACCAGCTAATACACACCGTTGTAAAGGCGGGTGTAGTGCATCCTATAGCTTTCATGTCTACTTTACATAATATGCGAACAAAGCATGGGAAATAAAACTGCTGGAAGTTACGCTCCATCCTATTAACCCGTGTCTGAGTTCTTTTATGTGATACTTTCTTTAATCAAACCACGCTCAGTGTCTAAAATAGACACAGAGGGCCCAAAACAAGCGCGAGTGGTTGATAGCAAAACCATCCTTCAAGCAGACAAAGTAACAGAGTTGACCTCAACAATATAGTTATACATAACGCAACGTTTTAGAGGAACAGCTGTGATCCAAGCACCGAAGAAGAATATACATATAAAAGGCCATAACGTACACGCGATCCACTAGGCTTAAAGCTGGAGATTTTCCTGCCTGTCGCCGCTGTCTTCTATATTTGTATTCCTCGTAAGCACAACCTAACCCCAACGAGTATTTTGGGGACAGTTACGACCTTGAGGAAGCCTAAGGGCATGTATGTCGCCCATAAGGAGGCGCACGTTGCGAGAACGCTTGACGTCTCTACATGTACTTGTTTACCGTGTATGCTGGACATTAGGGTTAGTACGGATGTCCGCGAAGCACTCTGTGTGCGGGCGTTGTTCGCGAATTTTGCCAGAAAACGGGCCAACGAGTTCAGTGACAGAGATGCAATAGCGTCTAAGGATATTGTTATTTACTGGCGAAAAGGACAAATCGCCAGTCAACGTTCGGATTTGCAGCCGTTTGTAACGGAGAAGTAAGTAAGTAAGGAAGTAAGTAGGTAAATACATTAATACTCTATATGTTACAGATCGCTGTGGCGGCGGCAGCGTAGTTCGCGAAAAACGCGGCGAAAGCGAGTGTACAGAAATGTGGCCCTCGAATATGCGCCGTGCGCATGAGTATTTGTATGCGCCGTTTTTCAATAACTGGTACTCTAATCGCGGGCTTGTCGGTGATAAGTTGCTTGAACTTGCTTCTGATGTGGCAATCTGATATTCTATCTAGATCACTCGTACATTCACGGTGCCACATTTCATTGTTGCATTTCATTGTTTCACGCATGACCGTGGTCGTTGTTGCTTGCAGCAACAGAAGTGTTGCGCTGCTAAGTACGTGCATGGGTCGATGTCCGTCTCCCGGCATGAAGGAAAGGAAAAAAATTAGGAAGGAGTACATAGTACAATGAGAAAGAAAGAAAGAAAGAAAGAAAGAAAGAAAGAAAGAAAGAAAGAAAGAAAGAAAGAAAGAAAGAAAGAAAGAAAGAAAGAAAGAAAGAAAGAAAGAAAGAAAGAAAGAAAGAAAGAAAGAAAGAAAGAAAGAAAGAAAGAAAGAAAGAAAGAAAGAAAGAAACGGAAAGATTCGTATGGTAACCTTGCTCTTCTACTTCACAAAGAGGTCTCAGCAGTAGCATCGCGGAACAAAATATCTCTTATTTAGTTATGTAAATTAGGTATCAGAACTTGTATATACGCAACGCAGAGGCTGGAGCTGGAGCTAATCTCCTGTTCTGGCATATTATGACGTAATTAATAGTCGTGTGCATGTATATGCTCATTGTGTATAACCCCAAAATGCATGAATGAATTCTGATTACTCGTGAATCATTTGTGAGCCCGTGCTAGCCAGTAAGGAATGCCCTATGCAAGGCAGTATACATCAGCCATGATAAGAAAGTTCCCCACGACAGCTTCATGGAGCCAGGGCGCGATTCGCAGGGTGACAATAACAAACAGAAGACACGCAAACTGTACCATAAAACCTAACCGTACAAGTAAACAAAAAACAAGCGATTGACATTGCAAAACACGTGCGACAGTACACGAAGTTTCTCAATCGCTCATAGTCATGCAACACAGCGCAAATAAAGAAACAGTATATTGTGTGGCCAACGCGACCTATTGTGTACAATGAATGAACACACGCGTCAGGAAGAAAAAAGAGAAAAAAAAACTAGGGTGATTCTTTAAAGTCTGTTGTACAGTTATTGAGAGGCAAAAACGTCAGGACTACGCTTTCTTGAAACACATAACTCAGCATGAATGGAGAGTATCTGTCTTCATTACCGAACTGACAACCTAATTTTCTCAAAAGAATAGCTTGTTCGAAGACGATGTACGACACATCTCTGCGGACCGCGATTGTCAAAGAAGTGACGACATTCCATTCAATATAAGTCATCACTCGAGAACTGCTTGAAAGCGTTAACGTAAAAAGTGTTGGGCATACAGGAGACGGTAGACGTGCAGCCGTTTTATAGCTATTCTCAATTTTCACTGGATATATTTTTTTTCTTTCTCCACATCCGAAGATTTCCTCCTTTAGGTAATGTCTATTTCTTGAAGGGTTACACACACCGAATGAGTACATATATATCGTGACTTCGCATATTCAACCCAATGTTGCAACAATTATTCTAATAATAATTGCAGTGTTTCACCAAATCAAACCCCGATATGATTATGAGAGGCGCCGTTGTTAAGGGCTTTCGATCACCTGTTTTTTTTTTTTCTTTTTTATTAACGTGCACCCACATCTAAGCCCACCTTGCTCCAGCATATCGCTCCTATCGAAATACGACCGCCACGGCCGGGATCTAATCTCGCGACTTTCGGTTCCAACAAATATTCTATTAAAGAGTCACACAAGGAGACAATATAAGGCCGATTTCAACCCCTGAATTTGAGGTGACAACTGTTGTCGTCCGTAAGTGCCCGACGGCTTACATTTTGGCGGAGGAAGTCTCCGCGCTAAGGAGTCTTCGGGCCGGGGGGGGGGGGGGGGGGGGGGCTGTTATCCTCTCCAGGTGGAACTGTTCGCATTTACTACTAGGTGCTAAGTGCCTGTACTCTGTTGCAGTGATGCCAGCAGATGCATGCCATTTTCTATGAACATGCCAAGGGTAGCAGTCGGAACGCTCCTGTCACCTCCTGCAAGCCTGCCTTTGCTACAGGGACACGACCAGCTATGACCGCTGGATATATAAAAACAGATTCCACAAGACACTGCTTCACCTCATACACACCTATCTTATGGCCCTAATCTAAGAGACATATACACACAAAATATTGTGCCCTAAGGGCAAGTGTATGTCGCAATATTTTTTTTTTTTAAACGCGATAGTGGTTACGTTCACAGAGCATCTAGTTAGCGAGTGTTATGTTCTATTGTCCGGCCGCCATTGCTAATAGTACGAAGATAGGAAGTATCAGCACTGATTATAAGTTTCTGTAAGAAAAAAAAATTATCAAGAGAACTTTTTAATGATTACGAGATTATTGTTGTTCTTATCTATCTGTAAGAAATGTTTTTTTTTATTTACTAAAGAGACGTCTTCTCTCAAAAAGCTGCTTTGCTTACTGCGTCAATACAGTCGGGGAAAAACTATCAAACGAGAGCTTTGTTGCCGTCGATATCCATCCTTGATATAGTTACGGGTATAACAAGCAGGTTTTAGTAGGTACCAACACCATTACCTGAAGTAAGAGCGGTGTGCTTTTTGTGCAAGAGTAGTGCATTTAAAGTTACGAAAGGATAATAGGCTATTACAGAAAAAAAATGTTGTTTTTTTCTCTCTCTGTATAGTGTACCTTTGAAGGGCGCATAAACATCGTCAAGCATTACTATATGGTCCTAACTTCTGTCCCTTCGTTATAACATTCCTTTCTTTGCATGAAATGTATCAATGAACTTCGTGGAGCTCTATGACTGAGTTAGCTCAGAACTGATTATCCGTTCTAAGCGCAGGAGACTCAGTCAATCCGTTGTCGCAGATTTTTCAAAGCGAACTGTTCGACGTTTTGCAGAAACAACGCGATCATACATCTCTAGCATGCTTCTTGATCTTCTTAAGTTTGTTTTTTTTTTAGATATGCTGAAAGGATTACTTTTCGCTCCTTTCCCTCTGGTTCGCCTCCGCGTCGCTGGGACACAGCATATTCTCCAAGACAAAGGTTGTCGAGGACAGCGACAAAAATGTCGTAAGTAGTATTAAGTCTAAAGACTTAGATGCATCAGCAAACACGATAAGTGGCCGTCGGCGTCCACACGAGTGATGCAAAAAATCATCATCACGTGACGACGTCACCATACGACGTAGTCATGACGTCACAGATCGCAAAAATGTGTGACGTCAGCATGACGAGATAGTGATGTCAATGTGACGTCATGATGACATCGTCGCTTGGTCATAGGTGGGCCGATCCAGTAGGCAAGTGCAGTGTAGACGCTTGCAAAGCCTCCCGATCCCAGGAGGCAGCGCAAAACTACGGTAGGTGCAGAAAATTTTCGGAGCTGAGGAGGTCAATGCAATCGAATGAGAAGAAAACAAAAAAGAAGATGGCTTTCTCCTTAGGGTCACCTTAGGCGAATGCATAAGGGACCCTTTGAGTTATCTTACATCTTGGCTAACGTAGTTATATCCTGTATGAACACAGCAACAAAACGTTCTCGTTTCTATCGGAACATGTCTTTTTTCTCGTAATTTAACCTCTTCACGCCTGTGAAGGCGCATCAATACGAAGTGAGCGATTAAACACACACACACACACACACACACACACACACACACACACACACACACACACACACACACACACACACACACACACACACACACACACACACACACACACACACACACACACACACACACACACACACACACACACACACACACACACACACACACACACACACACACACACACACACACACACACACACACACACACACACACACACACACACACACACACACACACACACACACACACACACACACACAGAGTTCGTATTCGTTTTAGTGTGTTTACACGGACGGAGTGTTGGTCCTTGCGTTACTATGAGCTAAGTAGTAGCCGGTGCCTTAATTGTGTGCCAAAATCTTCTCATATCACATTAATAAAAAACGCAATGCGGCAAAAATTCACTTAAAAAAAAACTACAGTGCTCTGAAAGAATTGGTTCGCAAAGATAACATCTAAGTTGGCTAGAAAAATATTGCAAGTATTAGTAAGATGTGCATTTCAACCTGGTTAAGCTCCCTGCCTTTCCTTCGCTTTTATCTCTCTATACCAGCCTTATACGGTAACAAGTATGTAGCATTTGACGTGACATATAACACGCATTTGGGCGTTATACGAGTATTCTAAGGTTCGCAAAATATAAACACGGGTTTGGACGTTCGAAGCACGTAAATAAGACAGTACAAAACCCATACTTCTTATGCAGATGACATGCGTATCTGCCATTTCTTGCTGAGGATATAAAACTGCGCAGTTTGCAGATCCACAGCATTTCGCATTGTAAATGAGTTCTGCTGGATGCCGCAAGGTGGCACGATGCCGTAGAAAACAAGGAAACAGGGAATTTTTTTTTTCTTTTTTTCTTCGAGCCTGGTGGCAGACATGTCACCGCCCCGTTATAAAGGGGACGCTCATAGCATCCACCCACAAGGATTTCACTGACAGGGAAGTTTCTGCAGTTGAAGAAAATATCATCCCGGCCCCGTGATGGAACCAGGGACCAACGCCTTTCCGATGCGGGCGCTATACGAATTGAGCTAACCAGGATACTGGTAATTGGCAGCGCGAGGGCGAATCAGTCTACTAATCGAAGCACGTGGACACAGAATACTGCAAACGAGTTCTGCGGAATTCCGCAAGGTGGCGGAAGGGTTCTGAAAGAGGTAATTGACAACCACTCGTTTGTAGCCCACACGCACGAAGCCACAGGCTACGCGCTAAAAACTGATGGTTGTCAATTATCCCTTTCAGGATATTGCATTCTTTGACAAAACGACGGTGCAGATCTGCAGAACATTGCGTTTAGCGAAGAAAAACACTGCCCGCAATGTTCTTTTTCTTTCAGTCGCAGTTAATAACATCCCTCGGTTATCCCGTGCAAGAGTTCACTGTGACGACCAAAGACTCGTACGACATCATGATACAAAGGATACCTCATGGACGCATACGAATACCCGCACCGTGGCACAGAAAACCCGTGGCCTTCCTGATGACCGCACTTGCGTGCAGCAGCGCAGACTTCGTCGTAAACATGCCTGATCAGAGCCTGGGTAAGAGTGACACGACAAGCCTTTCGCCGCGGTGCTCGGCTGCTGAACCGAAGTTCGCGTGTTCGATCCCGGCCGCGGCGGTCGCATTTCGATGGAGGCAAAGTGCCAGAGGTCCCTGTACTGTATTTATGTCAATGTACGTTAAAGAACACCAGATGGTCAAAATTTCCGGAGCCCTCCACTACATCGTGCCTCATAATTATATCGTATTTTTTGCGAAGTGAAACCCTAGATATTAATATTATTACAGGCACAAGAGGCGCTCTATGTGACCGCTTTTATCTAACCGCCCGGTTCGACGTCACGATTCAATATTCATGCAAACCAACCTTAATCTTTATTCCCTAAATTTCTGCAGCAAGGCTTAAGCCTACTTAAGGCAGAGATAAAGACGTATTAAAAAAACACCTAAAACATCTAGCAAGCACAATGTGTCGTTGCGACCTGGGAATAGCTCGCGTCGCATGTTCGTTTGCAACTCGGTTCCCTGTTAGTGCCTGGTACCTACGAACGAGATTAAAAACAGTCACACGTTCCCTCATGCTTTCCTCTAAGGCAACTCGTCGGCGAAATCCACACTGTTTTTCATTTCTTCTTCATTTTCTACTGAGTCGATTGTATTGATTGGTTTTCGCAGTGCCTCCGGCATCGGTCCACCTTTGGCCAAGAGACGGTGCCATGTGGTGACGTCATGATATACCGCCACGTTGTGTGACGTCACAATGATGTCATGATGACGTCATCACGCGATGTTTTTTTTAGGGGCGAAGCACCTTAGGGTCTCGGCGTACCGACGTGCATCGTCGTCTGCTGTCGTGACGGTCCATTTGCATGAGCGCAGGAGAGGGCGCCATCGCCTCAGCTCTCGCCATATGGCGAGAGAGAGCGAACAGCGAGCGTTGACTATGGAAACGCTCTTTCTGCGATGAAAGCTGAACTACCAGCTCACAAGAAACGAGAACGCGCCCTCGCCCGCGAGAGACAAAGACGACGCACGCAGCGTCTGCTAGCGAGTTTCTTGGTTGAAAAAACCAACTGCTCGCGCGGCAAAACCGTGTATATGGCCACCCCGTGTATATGGGCACTGCATCTTGACCTGCAATGCAGTGCCGGTGGGAGATTTCTATTGTGCGTAGTTGAACGATAAAGATTTGCAGCGTGCACGTTAACTAAAAGCGGACTGCGAGCCTCTGTGTTCTGTGTCTAATCTTTCTGCTGTCTCTTATTGCCCATTAGCAGTGATGTTACTGTGGGAAACATCGGCGCACACTGCATGCTGAAGCAGCGATCAAACGAGCCGGCCCATCTCCGCCGCTCGGAGGGCGCATACGATAACTTACCCCCGCTGAAGCAGCGATCAAACGAGCCGGCCCATCTCCGTCGCTCGGAGGGCGCATACGATAACACACCCCCGCGAGTTAGACCTGCCTTCGGATGCTGCTCAAGCAGAGCGGAAACGCCCCGCCAATATTGAACGAGCATGAAGGGACGCTGAAAAGGGGGTCGCTCCAGCAGCAACTGTGAACTTTGTTTCTAATGGCGTGGTCGCTATCTCGGCCGGCATCAGCGAACGGCTCGTATACCCTACGTGCTGCGCTCTCAACGCGAGGAGAATATGCAAAAAGCACAGCTCTCCCTGGAGTGGCCGTATTTTCTTGCACCAGCTTTTTGTAGACTTACGCGAGATCTGATCCTAAAGAGTTAGCTGCCAGCCTTACTTCGTATAACATTACAATTTGTCGCTATCGCATTCACTGCTTCGCCCTTGTGGTGAAACTACGATTATTTTTCTTTCTTTTTTTTCAGCCTTCATCCTAGCAGACCACGGCTTCGACGTGTGGTTGGGCAACGTGAGAGGCAACTTCTATTCAAAACACGTCCGCCTCAAAAAGCGGCAGAGAAAGTTCTGGGATTTCAGGTGACCGAATCGTCGTACTAATTATTACACCTGCTTCGTTGCATCCATTCTTTCTTTGTAACTCGTTTGGTTGTAACGAGAATCTACAGACGCGCTGTAAATGAGCGTTTCTGTAGCGAAAAAAATAAAGAAAAGAAAAGGGGGGTGGATGACGTTAATCACACGGCGCTCCGCGAATCGCATGCGATGGTGCAGGAGAGTTAATTTGGCTGTTTGAGGAACAGCAAACTTGCGCTAGGACATTCAGTGAAAAGTTTAACTCTTAAATAGAAGGTAGTGTAGGTAGTGTAGTGAATGTTATAACGAAGAGACCAGAAGTTAAACCCTGTAGTAATGCTTGATTATGTTTTTGCGCCTCTCAAAGGGACACTATAGAGATAGTAAAAAAAAACAATTTTTTTTTGTAATAATGCAATATCCTTTCATACCCCTATACGCTAACAAAAGTTACGTATGATATTCACATCGTCGCACCGCAAAGTGCACTTCGTTTCGATAATACTCACATTTGTGGGTGAGGGCTGACGTTACGACAGACCATAGGTAACCCTTTAAACGCCAGTGTAGTCGGCATGCCTGATACAGCCATGATGTGTACACTACTACGCTTACAAAAACACGTCGATCCACCTCGTAACGCTTGGCTCAAAGCGAAAAAATGCAGCGTAGAACTACTGGCTGCCTGCTTCGCATGAAACCGGTTCCGACAAGGCGGGGGATTTGCCGAATTTTTTCACTGAGCGGCCATGCATCAACGAACACCGTCGTTGAAGAATATGCTAACTAGCATCGCGTTAATTTTCATTTTCTTTTCAGCTTCGACGAAATGATCAAGTATGATCTGCCGTCACAAATAGACACGATCCTGCACGAGACGAAGCAGAATTCGCTTCTCTACGTCGGATGGTCTCAAGGCTCTCTGATCATGTTCGGCTTGCTGGCGGCACAGCCGCGCTACAACCAGAAGGTAAGCCTCGGCTTTCCAAAGCGAAGCTTTCATTACATGTTTTCTATATTGTGTACACTGTATCCTGCTCGTTCTCACTGACAATCAATTATCTAGCACACACCAGAGAGAGCTAGAGAGGGGGAAAGAGAGAGATGAAGAAAAGGAAAGGCACAGAGTTACACTAAAGAGAAACAATGAATTGGTTTAGATTGATAAAGTGTGCTCGGAGAGCTCTTGTGTAGTTTATTTCACCACCATAGGTTTATTATTAGAGGAGAAAACCAAGTTCAAAGATTCATTTTTAAATTTCGCGCCGAACTTTGTAATTCGTGACGTAAAAGGTTTCAAAAAGCATTTAACGTATTTTGGCGCCACTGGCTCGGCGAAATTTCCACAAACTCGTTATGTCAAGTCTCCGGCCCTTTCAGAGGACAATGTACTTCGATCTAACCGATTAGGAACTACGTAGGCCCAAGCAGGCGCCGTCAAAAATATGTGACGTCACGGCAAATGGTGCGGGAATTCCAAGGTGGCGTCGCCACCTGTATTTTCTTTTTGCGCGTTTTCTCGTTTACTAAGCGTCTTCGCGCAGAAAGCGTGGTGTTTTTGGTATCGTGGAAGACTACTTTACTAATGCGAGAAAATATCATTTTGCTCTTTAGTGTCCCTTTAAGGCACGTTCACACCGAGCGCGGATCCGAAAAGCGGAGAGGCGGATCAGGAAAGCGGATGCGGATTATCCACAAAAGCGGAAGAAGCCGCGGCCACTTGCCCGGATCACACCCGGACCGATTTTCTCCGCGCGGAAAAGTTGGCCGCTTTGGCCGCAGCCAACCAGTGTCCGAGAAGCACGCGCGCGCAGTATTGCGTAGTGCAGCAAGATAGCGACATGTCCGCCGCGGATTGGTGGATTGCTCCGCCCCGCTGCGGAGCGGGCACAAGGCAACGCGGTCGTTCTGAACAGCCGCGCGGCCTCGCTGCCTCTCCGCTTTGAAAATCCGCTTTCCCGCTTGCGTGATCCGCGTTCGGTGTGAACGTACCTTTAACCAGACGCGCGTCGGTCTTGCTACCCCGCGCGGAGTGAAGGAGAGTATATGGTATAGAAAGAAAGAAAGGACAGAAAGCGAATAGTGCCGCTTCATCCGAAAGCCACATTTAGACACTGGATAAGATTGTTATTCGGGCTAGTTTGTACATAACAAAAATTTAAACAGCGCTGAATACGGGACTTGAGGTAAAACACAAGCCTTTATCTCGCATTTAGCTCTAAGGCTGCCTCTATATTTTTTTCTACACTCAGATACACAGTACGGTTGGCACGACACGTCGCATGATATAACGCGCGGCGTCCGTATGCGGGAGGCAGTCTTATGTCTACTACGGCAGTTGAGAAATCGTTAAGCAGGGAGTGTTGCCAGAGCCAATGTTTCAAGGGACATGTCTGGATGTCTTAAGCTTTGTTACAGCCCGGCAAAGCACATGGACACCAGAAGAAACGTACGGCGACACACAGCGCCATGTGTCGTCGTACGTTTCTTTCTGGTGTCCATTTCCGCACTACCAATAAGCCCACGTATCCACCTTTATTGGACATGTACTCGTCCAATTGACGAAGACGAGACGTAAAAAAACAACAAAAATAAACAAGTCCTTTTATCCATATGTTGGCTCCAGCGTCATGTTGGCTTCAACCGCTGCGACTTTTGGAACTTCTGATCTCTCCCACTCTTAGCGGATGTGACTCTTGACACGTATCGCGGATCGACGCGCAAAAGACGGCAGTTAAGTGGATAGGTAGAAAGCCTTCCATAAATGATAGGGTATAATATACTGCAAGAAGCGCATTTGCAAGCTACAAGTACAAAACCACCACTTTTGTTTGTTCTTATGACAGGTTCGCCTTTTCAACGCAATGGGGCCTGTAGCCTTCCTGGGCCACATAAAGTCTAACATCAAGCATGCGGTTCCCTTCTGTAGGGGGGTTCTTGTCGGTAAGACTCCACGTGTTCATCTTCAACACAGCTGCATCCTAACATACTGTTGCCCGCATTTCTTTTTTGCTAAGTAGAAACTTCCGGATTGTAGTTATAACTGCTTGTATGTAAACTAATAGTATCCAAACTTACTCGCACACTGTTTTACTACACCAGGTGACATTTGTTCCATGATTAGATCAAACTGAAACGGAGCTTCTTGCACAAAACAATCAATATATTTGTGCTTGCATGATTTTCGCACTAAGCAATCCCAGACTTGGCAGGTTAACTGCATGTTATCTCACTCTATGACAGTCTGTAAAACATTACGTATTGCAGAGATGGTGATTTCAGTTTAAGCACCGCAATGAGCATAGCCGCACGAGTTCTTTTTTTTTTTTTATTGCGATAGGCAATTACAGTGAAACCTCGGTGATACGATCACAGCTCATACGAATTTCGGGGTGATACGAATCTTTCGTTGGTCCCGGCCAAGGCCAATTGGCCTGTAATGTAATGGAGTACGGTTGTTGCGAACTGATGTTCACCCAGCGACGTTTGATACGAACGTTCGCTACCACCAGGTACGAGAGTAGGTACTGTCCGCGCTGTCGCGGAAGACGCGCCAAGCACGTGCGAGCGCGGGAACGCAAGCGTGGGCATGCGCGCCGCATCGCCAAATGGTCAGAATCACGGTGTAAGAAGAACACTTTTCTTAATGTCAGAATAAACCTTCAGAGACGCGTCACAGGCCTCCGAGTGTCGCGGGTCACAACGCACCTGGTTCATTAATTAAATGCGCGCGTACGGGCCGTATATTTACGAGTACTGGTATGATTGCCGACATCTAAAAACTTAACTGACAATCATGCACGGATTCTTACAGACTGTTGCCGCAGTCCTGACAAACAATAAATGAAAATGTACGCCAGCTTTCTTTTCTCGCACGCTAATTTTTCATGCTTTCTGGTGATACGAATTTCGGATGATACGAATATTTTTGGTGGTCCCGTGAGATTCGTATCACCGAGGTTTCACTGTATATGGACCCTCCCGACGGGTTTTTGCCGTCGCCGTCATGTTTTCGTATAAAGTCCAAATCGATAACATCGCCCCGCGCATCGTATGTGCTACCTGGGAGTAAAAGCGCGCGGGCGACGAACGCGGCTGAAGCAGAGATGAAACGAGCCGGCTATCTCCGTCGCACGGAGTGCGCATGCGATAACGTCATCCCGCGTGTGAGGCCTGCCTTCAATTACTCCTCAAGCAGAAGGAAACGCCCCACCCGTCTTTCTTAAGGAGCACAAAGGGACGCCAGGAGACGTGGAGGGGTTGCGTCGTACGCTATCTCGGCAGACATAAGCGAGCGGCCCGTATACCCTTTTACGCGCAGTGCTCCCACCGTTTCGCGTTGAGACGACAGACTGCAGAAAAACCACTTCTCTCCCTGGAGCGGCAGTATTCCCTTACACCAGCGCTTTGTAGACTCGCACGAGATCGGGTCCAATAGAGTTAGCTGCTAGCCTTGCTTCGTATAATATTACAATTTGTTGCTATCACCTTCATTGCTCCGCCCTTGCAGCGCAACAAATTTTTGCATTTGTTGTTGTTGTTGCTGCTGCTGCTATGCGTTCGCCCTCCTTAAAAGCTCGGTAAGTTTGTATGCCTGATCGTCTGTTTTGTTTCAGAGAGTTTATCAGGGGACATTGAACGGCGCTTTCATGGAGAGGACCATAGTGTTCACCAACAAATTGGCGAAGAAAGTTTGTAAGAGCCATTGGCAGGGCTTAACTTGCAAATCATCTTTCAAGCTCTTCAATGGAGGGTACCCCATAGAAATGAATATGGCAAGTAACGTGTTACCCCTTTGGCGTCAGCTGTTAGAATAAGTAAGAAGCCTGTATTTACAAGAACACTAAGATGAATTATTCATTAGTTGAGCTTATTAAGTTGTACATGCTAGCTGTACATGGAGCTTCATATCATTCCACACACCTTTTACACCGCACTTAAAACTCACCTTGTACACCCCACAATTAATTTTTGTTCAATGCTGATAAGGGTGTCTCCCCTTGAGTGTAGCCGGCTGTGTGAATGGGGTGTCAGTGCCACAGTGACACCCAATTTACACCCGATTCGTACCTATTCCGTGAATGGGCTGTAAATATGGTGTAAATATGAGCTGTTCAAAATGGCACTGCTAAAAGACAATAATAGGGTCTTTTAGAAGCACCGCTTTACCGCATGGTAAGTACGGAAATACCGTACCGCGATGATGGGCATGTAACTTTTTTTTTAGTTTGTATGACGTCTGTTAGCCAGTTTGATCATCACATCACTTTACCGCACGCACGGATCAACTTGCGCGGCTCAAAACTTTCATGAAAAGCCGCGTGCTCACCACGACAGTACGGTATTTCCCTACAAGCCGCACGGTATGTACGGTATGTAGGGCATCACTCTATTGACTCTAGGCTACCGCCTTGTACGTACCAGTTCTTTATATGGACACATATATATGCACCGCACCCTTATTTGCGTATAACACGCACCACCAGAGATTACACGCCCACGGTATCCGTATGTTTTAAAAAAAAGAAGTCGTAATTAGGGAGTTTTAGCTTGTAACGTATACTTCTTTACGTTACCGTGTTACCGGATACCGGATGGAATCTGCGCATGCGCGAACCTTTACGGAACGTAAAGGTTTACGGAACGTAAACTGCTCTCCGGATAGGCTTTACGTTTTCGGCCCTATCTCGCAAATCCACCTTCGTTCGTGGCTACTCGCGATATCCGCTTTGCGGAGACTCCAGCCGCCGAGTCAAAATAAGCCGAAGTGCGAGCGCCACTTACGATCACCTTATTTCAGCCGGATTACCGAGCCTAGAGCGACCTAGAATACCGAATCCGCAAACGTAAGAAACCTCAAGACGCTGACAGGCTGGATAGGTGGCGCCATCTAGCGGGGCCAAGGTGTACCAGGCGAGCACAAAATTGTTATTGTAGAAACATCGGGCATTCTACTCCCAATTTAAATGCCTTACAGCGGCATTATTACGAATGAGTTGCCTTTTTAATCATTTTTTCCCCTCGAGAACACTAAGCAAAAACAAACGTGTGCATGATTGTGGTTGCGCGAAACGTCACAAGATGTCGACACCATCGCCCGGTAACCTGGTTTGCTTATACCGGGATACTGCACACGCTAAAAACCTCTCTTATGATTTTGCCGCAGCGTAATTCAATATTATCTAAATTAAATGTAGTTTAAATGCGGTTATCATCACCACTTAGTGGTTTGCGCAAACGTAAAGGTTTACGTACGTACGTAAAGGTTTACGTTTGGGCAGCTAAAAAACTACTAAAACTCGAGTTCCGGTAAAACGGTAAACGTAATCCGGTAACGGTAACGTAAAGAAGTATACGTTACAAGCTAAAACTCCCTATTGTCAGCAACACAATTAATTAAGTTAACAATTATATGCATGCTCCCAGCCTAAATACCCTATCTCAATGAAATGCACCAATACCTTGCTATCATAAACAGCTACGAAGTTTTGACGAATTGGTGGACAGTTTAACGTGGTCGGAGCTCTATGAATAGATAATCATACCAAGATGGTTGCGTAGTAAGCCTCATTTGTACCGATTTCTGCGCAGACCAGATTTCCTGTTTACGTGTCTAATAACCCTGCGGGAACGTCGGTGCGCAACATCTTTCACTTCTCACAGGTGGGCCACGTTCCTTTATACGTTTTGCGTGTAAGCCTTTCTCCGCCTCTCAACTGAGATGACAAATATTTATGTTCCGCGAAAGCTCACTATCATATATCGATTACTACGCTACCATCTCTGAACTCTACCTCACTACAAGACGCATCGCTGATGTATATAGTACACAGGTGGAATTAAGGTGGACAGCACGCCTTTAGCCTCACCTTAGACAAATATCAACACGTTTATGAATAACCGAAGAAAGACAGCATGGTTAAAGTTGTTCAAAATTAGCGTACGCTAAACCGTATTGTGTTGCGTGGTTTTCACCAACGTTAACAGTGCATAGTGGGATATGCCCCGAAAAGGCATCTGGGAAAAGAGGTGGAGAAGTCGACGTTCTGTTGTGAGCTGTGCTGTGGCTTGCTACTGACTTAGCGTTGTAATTTCCACGTAACATTTTTATGCACTGTAGCGTCGATTAACTCTTGCGGAAGTCGGAGCAGTGCTTGGAACGTTTGCACCCATTGCTCACAGGAATTCCGGTAAATATCGATTTATTCATCACCGTGGAGAGGACACCCTCTTTTGTTGCTGATATATTGAAAATTCACGCATCCGCACCCCCGTGCACAAACAACCGAAGCGGAAATATTATTAAGGCGAAAGCCTTAGATTGCTCACCAAAGGCGAAAATTGACCTTCGGCGTCATTTGACGAGATGACGTCATCATATGACATGATCGCTTGGTCAAAGGTGTTCCGATCACGGAGGCCGTGCAAAACCACATTAGGTGCAGAAAGCTTTCGGAGGGCGCGGGGGAGAAATAATACTTAGACTGAGAAAAAAAAAAGAAGATTGCTTTCGCGTTTGAGTCGTTTTAGGCGAATACATAAGGGATCCTGTGAGTTTTCAATCAGAACGCAAGCCTTACGGTTTACGGCACTGCACCTGAATCTAATTCTAATCGTTCTGCTTATCTGTTTCAGTTAGTAAAGACAAATCGCTTTCAACGTTTTGATTGGGGTCGACGGAAAAACAAGAAGATATACGGTCAGGTACGTATCATAATTCCGGTATATCACTCACACTGAGAACCGAAGTGAGCGGTTGTAGATACGCCCATTGACTGCTGATATACGTCCCTTGACACCCTCGCCTTTTGTCATCAACTGTCAAGTGTTTATGAACTCGCAGGCGGAACCACCGCAGTACGACATCAGAAAGGTAACAGCACCGGTGGCCCTCTACTGGAGCGATGGAGACGTGATGTCCTGTGAGGAAGACGTGAAACGCCTCGAAAGGCTGTTGCCCAACCTGGTACTTAGCTACAAGGTGCCGGTTCACGGCTTCACGCACGTTGATTTCGCGTGGAGCATCTTCGCCAAGAACCACGTCTACAAGAAGATTCTGGAGATGATGACCAAGTTCTCCGGGATGGAACCGCGCGTCGCCCAGCATCATTCACTAAAGTCGCAGAGAGGGCATCATGCGTCATTAGGGGCGACGCACGCCCATGCACCTTGGTCATCCGGCAGTTCCTTGGAGGCGCAGCACTTGTCCACTCCACCGAAACATTTCGTCTATTAGAGCTCCGAGACCGAACTCTTGAAGACGCGACACGCAGACATCGCCTGTCTGGCAAATACATATTCAATTCACTAGCGTTCTTGGTCTCCCTTTCTTTACAAATCCGTCATTTTATTTACAGGAACGTGAGCTCGATTAAAAGTAAGGGGCTGAGTGGACCATCAAGGACCTTAGCTCCAAATGCAGTGGGCACGGTTGCTAGCATGCACACCTTTGAATCGGTATCACAGCTATACTAGCGCACTTCAATACATAGAGATACCGCAAGTAAATAAAAACTCACAGGGTTCCTTACGCATTCGCCTAAGACGACTCGAAACCGTGAGCCACCTTCTTTTTCCTCTCAGTCGATGTATTGATCTTACCCCGCACCCCTCCGAAAGCTTTCCGCACCTAACGTGGTTTTGCACTGCCTCCGTGATCGGCCCACCTTTGACCAAGCGACGATGTCATGTTATGACGTCATCATACGACGGTACGTCATGACGACGCCATAATGACGTCACGAACTTTGGCGATCTGTGACCTGTACGGTGACGTTATCACGTGATGCTTTTTTCGTCACTCGTGTTGACGCCGACGTCGCGAGACGATGACGCCGCCGACGGTCCACTTTCGCGTTTTATTAGTATATAATCCTACAAGCACAAGAATTTGGGGAGGGGCAAAGCATGTAGGTAAGGGTGTTTCAGCTCCGCTAACGTGAAACCAGTGGAGGGGCGAAGCATGCAGTGTGCGCCGGTGTTTCCCACAGCAAAACCACTGCTAACGGGCAATGAGAAACACAAGAAAGATTAGACA
Organism: Rhipicephalus sanguineus; assembly: GCF_013339695.2. Taxonomy (NCBI): domain Eukaryota; kingdom Metazoa; phylum Arthropoda; class Arachnida; order Ixodida; family Ixodidae; genus Rhipicephalus; species Rhipicephalus sanguineus. Next base: position 124,552,277 of record NC_051181.1, read on the forward strand.
CAGAGACCCGCCGTCTGCGTTTAGTTAGCGTGCATGCCGCGAATCTTTATTGTTTACAAGAGAAATCTCCCACTGGCACTACATTGCAGGTCAAGATCCAATGCCTATATATACGGGGTGGCTGGCGAACGGTTGTGCAGCGCGGCGAGTCGGTTTTTTCAATAAAGAAACTCGCTAGCAGACGCTGCCTGCGTCGGTGTCGTCTCTCGCGGGCGAGGGCGAGTTCTCGTTCCTTGCGAGCTGGTAGTTCAGCGTTCATCGCAGAAAGAGCGTTTCCGTAGTCAACGCTGAGTCAACGCGCGCTGTTCGCTCTCTCTCGCCACACGGCGAGCGCTGAGGCGGTGGCGCCCTCTCTTGCGCTCATGCAAATGGACCCTCACGAGAGCAGACGACGATGCACGCCGGCGCGCCGAGACCCTAAGGTGCTTCGCCCCTAAAAGTGCAACATGATTATGAGTGCAAGTCAGCACAACCGACCGGAGGGCACAGAAGAGAGGACACCGAGCGCTGAACTTTCAACAGTTTATTTCTTTGGAATGCCTTCGCTTTTATACAGTTACACACTATTACAACAGCCATGCGCGGAACACAATGATGTTACAACAATTCACCACGTGGACAAACCTAAATACATATTTTCCCTATCAGTGAGAGCGGCAGAAGGGCACCTACACAATCATCCTTTAAAGAAAAAATCTTACCTGCCTCGATGATTTCGCGTGTGATGCGATCTCTGCATTTGGCGAGAAAGCTACAATCTGAATATCTTGGTCTACACCCACACGTGCTACAGTGAGCGGACAGCCACCCTTGCTTTGACTGATCAACATTGTACAGATGCTCTTTCAACCTTTCCTTTAAACAACGACCCGTCTGACCAACGTAATAATTTCCACATGCCAAGGGCAGCTGATAAACTACGTTACAATATCTAAATTTATTTGCATGGTTTGTAGTACACCCGATATTTTTCTCTCTTCTGGCCCCTCCTGTCGGTTGCGCTGATTTGCACTCATAAACATGTTGTACCAACGCGCCCAATCCTACAGTCTTCTAAAAGTGCAAGCTCCACCCAGAGAACCGAGGTGCGCCGGCCATTCACCTGTGAAAGGCAGTCATGCTTGCTCGTTTCCGCTCGTATGATTTGTGCTTTGTCACGGCTAATGTAAATACTACGCACATTAGGAGTTAAAGGTTCGGCGTTCTTACCTAAAACATTACGGTTGGCTATGCAGCGACGTCAGAATCGCTGACGAAACTCACCAGGGCGTTCAAGTTTGCGACCTAAAACCGGCGACACAAACGAGTGTCTTTGTGGAAAAGTCAACGATTTGAGATACCCGACGTTTCGACGTCACTTAAATGAGTAAATGCTACCTAATCGGGCGTTTATGCAAAAACTCTTTGGGATGGACAGCTATAGCTGTAGGCTAAGCTATTTTCTTAGGTGATAACCGAGTGTACATGCCCACGAAGCCGGTGAGCATATACGCAGAATCCATCGAGTAAGCACAGCCCGTCATACTCACAGCTGAAGATGTTCTTAGCTGTCGCGTACGTTTTTCTTTTCTCCTACTCTACCAGTGTGCAGTTTATTCTGGACGACTATTTTAGGCATCCGTTACCTTGAGGCAACCTGTGGAATGTCACCGGCTCCCGGTGTGTCGCCCAGGACGAGTTGCGCATTGAGCGAGCGCGCGTGACATCTACGTGAGGGGTTGGGCATTGTGTGCTGGCATTTACCTTGTACAAGGGCCCGGGCGTAGTCGGCCCACGCCCAGGCATTGCTAACGTACTCGCCAAAAACGGGACCTCGAGTTCAGTGACCAAGATGCAATAACGTGTCACGGCATTCTTCCTCAGAGGCGCAGGGTGCACTTTGCTGCTCGGCCAAATACCGTTTACAGCGGAGAGGTAAGTACAGTTTTAGTTTATCAGGGAGGGGGGGGGGAGGTGCCACCCCCTGACTACGCCACTGGTGGAAGGCTCCGGAAACATGGACCACCCGTGTTTCTTTAATGGCGAATTCCATTGGGAGAACAGGAGCACTCAAAAGCACGCTGCAAGTGCTTTCTTCAGAGCCGGCGTGTTTCAGTGGTCGAACAGGAGTAGGAACACTGTCATCCAGTGGTAGAGGGAGAGCGCTCTTGCTGCGCCGAGAGCGGCCAGGAGCAGCTTGAAGTGCTATTGCGTGAAAAGCGGAGTAGGCGGAGTACGAACATAGTCACGTGACTTTCAAACGTCACATTCTCCGTATTTGTCTTAATTTTGCTTCAGCTGGCGAGCACGCCGGCAATGGCAGCCACCATGTGCAATTTGACACCCCTGATGTTGGCCGTATTGGCGCCGTTTGTAGGGGTGGCGACGATAACGGCGACGAAGAATACGCAGATACGTTTGCTGGATGCATCGTTGCACAAACGTACTATGTAACTGCGAATTAGGATAACGGCGAACATGCGGCTGACAGATTTCAAAATATTTTGCTGCTGCCCCGCACAGAATACCGGGGCTTCGAACGTTTTGTTCGCATGGTATACATTTATGCCCGCTCGTCACCCTCTCACCAGCTCTACGGAAGCGTGTCGCATTCCAGTGGCAGATCGAGTGGCCCTGCTCTCAGTGCTCTTAAGGAGCAGTAACTGTATACTGACGTGAGCAATGATTATCTATTCTTACGAGGAGGCTGGAGTATTGCAGTGTCACGAATATTCAATGTACAATATTTTGACCTTGTTCAAGAAACAAATGCCTCTCTCTTGACTACTTTCACTTTTTTTTTCAGACATGCAGAAACACATACTGTTACTTACTTCACTGTGGTTTGCCTGGGCATCGTTGGGAAAGAACACATTCGTTAAGCCTAAAGTAAAGGACAGCGAGAAAAATGTGGTAAGTGCAATCATTCCCACTCGCGTTATCGTATTTGTCCCTTTACTCGAAACATCCATAAACATTCTTATCTCTATCAGAACTTTCTTGAACTTCGCAAGACTTATGGTTCAGCTCGTTTGATGTGACAGAGACACCTGGTGGTAAGCATCACTACACTAAGTGAGGAACCTAACGGTAGAGGTACCCACCGGGGTCGCCATGCGGAGTGTAGAGAGAAAACTGGACAGTTTTTTTTTATTTGAACCTGTCCAACAAATAATAAAGTCTGTGACGCCCCATGAGTAAATACACAATGTTCACATAAAGCTACACTAAAAGCAAACAATAATATAGGCTAGTGAGGTTTAATAATGCTTCTAAATCTCTGAAGTGTCACTATTATCGACAACAGCCCTTTAGTAATCAAGAAATCCAAATAAAGGAACTGCAACATTTGCAACTACAGCGGGACAGTTCAGTGCTAACCCGATTACGCACATATTAACTTGTGATTATAGTTTTATCTGAATATAGTACACAATTATTACAATAAAAACATCGTGGCTGTGCATTTTGAGGCGGAATAACGTGCTAATTGTGCATTTCCATTCATTATTGCGGGAAAAATAACTTTTTGAACTTTTTGAGTACAGTGTAAATGTTCATGTAACTGAAATGTTAACGAAACAAAAAAAGTTCACGGAACGGGCATGTTCATGCAGCAGAAGTATTGTAAGAACCGACATGTTCAGCTGTTATAGACATGTAAATAAGGTCTATATGCACTGTCGCCATCCGAGCAAAACAGGCACGTCATCAGACGCTAACGCGACATAAGCAACGCATAAACACGATAGTACACACACAAAAAAAGTACATGTAAACGAACACGCCTGCAGTTTATCATCCTATTTAATGTCGTTTTGATGTGTCTGATTCCTTTAGGAGTGGTACTATTGCATGGGCACGGACGTGTTGCGAATCTAATGGCAGTCATGGACCCAGTATTTTTTTTTCCTAAGGACAGTGGCTGTCTATTCAAACCATGTAGCTTTTGCCAAAATGCCTCCTTACTGGGAGCGTCATAATTTTTTTTTTCAATGTAAATAAAGGAGGTGCTCTCATAGGCGTACGCAGAGTTCCCCATTAAGGGGGGGGGGGGGGGCATTACCGTCAAAAGCCAGTGTGGCCATAACTGAGTAAACGTATGGGGCTGACTTTGCACACCCCCTCCCCTCCCCCTGCCCCTCTCGCGCGCACGCCTATGAGTGCTCTGAAATTACAGTTCGCAGCCCTGCGTGATGCTGCATTACTTGACGGAAGAGAAAACACTGCGCTGCACCTTTTCCTCTTTCAGTCGCAGCTAATAACATCCTTCGGTTATCCCGTGCAAGAGTTCACTGTAACGACCGACGACTCGTACCAAATCATGATACAAAGGATACCTCACGGGCGCACACAAACACCCGTACCTTGGCGCAGAAGGCCTGTCGCCTTCCTGATGACCGGACTTCTGTGCAGCAGCGCCGACTACGTCGTAAACTTGCCGGACCAGAGCCTGGGTAAGAGTGACACGGACAAAAACGTCGCTTTCTGTGGCCGCATTTATATAAGCACCCAGTGCGACGCCACGACTCGATATTCATGCAAGCTTAACATATAATATACCTAACACGCCTAGCAAACGCGATGCACCGTTGAGGTCTGAGTGTAGCTCGCGGCCGTATGTTCGTTTTCTTACCCATCCCCATCGGTGACCGGTAGCGGAAGGGCTCTTAATTTAAAAAAAAAGAAAGAAAGAAAGAAAGAAAGGCGTCGTTCGTAGTGCACCGGTCACTGATGAAGATGGGTATGGTGAGGATGGGCAAGGGGGCGGAAGGATTATGAAATGGAAAACTGACAACCACCCGTTAGTAGCTCAAAGCCACAAGGAAATCTGCACGGATTTCTCAGAAAGAAAGCTTTCTAGTCTTATATAGTCGACGAAAATTTCGTCCTGGTCCGGGAATCGAACTCGGGACCAACGCCTTTCCGGTGCGGTCCCTCTGCCAATTGTGTTAACCGGGAGGCGAGCCATTGACAGCGTCCAGAATGGCACCCCGAGTAGTCTACAAATGTTATACGTCTTTGTAATCTTTTTTAAATGCGGAGCATTTCTTAGTCGCATCTGCGGCGTCGGCCGCCGTCCACACCCCCACTGCGCATGCTCGGCTCGTCTCGTGCCGGCAGCGGGCCTCTCCACTCTCCCTCCCACTCCTCCCCCTCTCCCCCCTCCCCCTGTCCCTCGCTCGCGCTGCACAACCGTTCAACGCAGGCAGCGTCTGCTAGCGAATTTCTTGATTGAAAAAAACGACTGCTCGCGCTGCACAACCGTTCACTGACCTCCAAGGTAGTGCCTGCGTGCGATTTCTCCTGTGCGTGATTAAACAATGAAAATTCACAGCGTACATGTAAAATTAAAGTGAGCTGCAAGTCGCCATAACTCTCACCGACCCCTTAGTATAAACGCGCCCGATCTCACGTCGTTGATGATGATGACGCGATGCCCCCACCACTCTGCGACGCATTTACTCGAGTTCCCCCCGTGGGAAGATGCGGGCGGCTTTTTTAGATGCGAACTATCTTACGGCGGAGTTCAATCCGGTGGTGGTGGTGGTGGTGGTGGTGTGTGGCGTGACCACCCTTACTGCGCATGCGCATACCCGCTCTACTCACCCTCTCCCCTCCCCTCTCCACTTCCCCGCTCCCCTCCCCCTCTCCAATTTCCCTCTCCCCTCCCCCTTTCCACTCTTCCTCCGAAACGCGGGCTAGACATGCCGAAATTCTCTCCTGCGCAATTCTCTCCTGCGCCTCCCCCTCTTTCTCCTCTCCTACGCTGCCCCCCTCTCGCACGCCTGCCGATCGCGTTCCCCGCTCGCCCTGTGAGAATTAACGGCCTGGCTAGAGGGAAGACAAGACGCGCGTAGCGTTCCTCTTCGCGTTCCACGACGCGAGGTCGGTAGCATGCCCAAAGAACGCCAACGCAACGCGATCGTGCAAGAGCTCCGGCTTCACATCGCCTCATGGTCCCCTTTAGCGGGAAATAGTGTAATTTTTACATGCGTCTAATATTCAGCGTTCATTGGCCGATTCTCGTCGGCATGCAGTACACGCTTAATAAGCATGTGAAATTGAGAAGTTGTGCGTGTCTCAATATACGTGTCGGAGTCTATATGTGCTCGTATACTGTATACATAAACAAGGCGACGCTGGCTTTGCGTCGGTTTCTTTGGTCGCTGTTTTCTCCAGATACGAACTCTTGCACGAGTGCTCAAGTGCTCGTGTGTGTTTGTATCCGAAAGACACAATAGGTGGTCGCAGAAATATCGACTTGACAGCTGGAGTGATAGACGATGAACGGACGAGGGTTTGTAGATCTGCGTCTCGATATTCAACAACTGCCGCTGCCGAGACGTTGGCTGCAGACTCAAGGTTTCTCTCGTGCGGTTGTCGCTGCGATTTATTTATTTATTTATTTATTTATTTATTTATTTATTTATTTAGTGCCAGGATGATCCACGATGCGAAGTTGATTACAACACTTGCGAAAATGAAACGAACATGCACGCAAACCACAGCATACAAAACTTCACGACACTGTTTTCGCAGATGAGCAGAAAGAAGGAGAAATATACAACCATTGGGATTAGTATAAAAACAATCGAGTAAATATCGAAGTGCAAAAACGTTACAGTTCTGCTCGTCAACACATATCACCGAAGGAATGGCTATATTTCAATGAATGAAGGAGAGAAGATTGCTTTTAAGGGCTCGTTTTTCTTTGTTAGACACAATAACAATACGCGAAAAATAATACGCGTACTTGAGTGGAGTTTTCCTTCCAGTCATTGCAAGCCATCATGTTAATCATGCCAAGCCATCGTCAGCCGACATTAGTCATAATTTAGTCAACACTGCGTGAACGACAGAACCTTATTTCCTCTACTGAACAATTTCATAATAGGCCATTAACTGATGAGGTTGTGTTGGGCCCTTGGCCTGACGCCAACAGCGCAACTGTGGTAGTGAGAGCGGTCACAGCTTTCCTAAGCGCTACTGGACTGGATGCGCGGCTATAGCATTGCGTCAACTTGACGGGACTGTGTATACTCACCTCCCTAACTTTCCATCGTCATTCATTACTCTTTTTCCTTCCCCGTTCCTCTCCCCCGGTGTAGAGAGTAGCAGGCTGGAGCGTACTATCGCTCAGGCCGACCTCTCTGGCTTTCTGTAAATAAATCTCTCTCTCTCTCTTTCTCTCCTGTCAACACTGTATTTTCCAATGCTCATAGGTGCTTGTAGTATGCGAGTGAACACGGTAGTAGAATTCCTTCCGAGACATATCGTAATCATATACACCGTCACATGATGTTGCTAGATGTTGTCTTTACAACGCTTTTCTTTTTTTGTTTTTCACAGCAAAGCATTATATGGCTAGGTTCCGGCGAATCGAGTCATCGGACAATGGACGCGTCGAAGAAAATTTTTCGGCTAATCGGCTAACCCGACTAATCCGGCGTTCTTGCGTAGGAAAAATGGACGTGGCGCAAACGTGAACATAGAGGTGAACATTTTGCCGACATGACAGAATGACGCGAGCAATTTTACCTCAAGGACAAGACCCGCTCCACAGCAAACGAACGTCAAGCTATGTTTGTACAGTGGTCAACTCTCATATCTATAACGACGGAGCCTCGTGCTCCGAACTGCACGAGCGACATCTACAGTTGAAAACGGGGCACCTCTGAGCATGCGCAGCCCCACTGATACGCCTACCTTGCATTTTCGATCGTTGGTTATCACCGCGAATGCAACAACTGCTTTGGCCGTTGGAAGCGCTGTCAACAATTGATCACAAAAAGAAAAAAAAAAGAAAAAAAAGGAAACGAAGCGAAGCGAACCATTCTCAGCGCGCGATGAAAGCTATGCTGCGTGTTGATTTGCCGTTCGCGGTCACATTAGGCGGTTTTAGAATAGCGCACGCAAAGCTTTGCGTTGGCTTTTCGCGCAACTGCGCATGCGTCGTACGCTAACCGCTTGCGGGCTCCCGTTAAGTGACGGAAATAGCGGGCCGCAACCACTAACGCTAACTTAGCGTACGCTATTCTAAAACTGCCTATTGTCCCAGCAGCAGATTTGCGCCCACTTATAAGTTTATCTATTGTCCGGAGCACTGTCAGTATGATATGATACTGCGAACCGAGAATAAGTGCGCAGTATAAAACACGCCGATCCGGTGATTGCACTCTCTCTTTTTTGTAGGCGCTAAACGGTTGTCAGCGCCTCTGACGGCGAAATCAGTTGTCGCGGCCGCGGCGATAACAAAGACGGAAATTACATGGCGAGCGCATCAGTGACACTGCGCATGCTCTGATGTGGCCCGTTTCAAGCTGTAGATGTCGCTCATGCAGTTCCGAGCACGACGCTCCGGCGTTATAGACATGAGAGTTGACCACTGTACTTTCGAAACAACGGGGTTTCTTATGTATTGCAGGATTTCATATTGAGACCGCCGTTGGCCGTCGTTGATGAGATAACACGCGTCATGCGCACGAGAAACAATGGGATCTTTGAGTGTGTGTTTCATTCATTCGCTCAGTATAGCCAATCATGATAATATGCAAGTTCACTATAACAATATGCCCCATATCGGACACACCATAGTCATAGATTCGCCTTGGTAGCGCGACGAAGCCCGACGTTAACGAAGGGAATAAACCAGGGCACACGAAGTGCGAGTGCCACCACCAGACACCGAAGTCAATGATTAGGGTTGCCTCCAATTTTTTTAATGTTTTTTTTTTCTTGCTCAGGCTTCATTCTAGCGGACCATGGTTTCGACGTGTGGTTGGGTAACGTGAGAGGCAACTGCTACTCCAAACACCTCCGCCTCAAAAGGTGGCAGAAAAAGTTCTGGGAGTTCAGGTAAGTGAACTCTCGCATTACCACAGATACTTCGCTACATACACTAACTCATTATGCGTAACTGGCTCCCCTATACAGCCAGTGTAGCCGTAGGTGAGCGTTTCTGTAATAAGAAAAAAAGAGCTGGTATCAGTCGCACGGAGCGCCAAACTTGGGCTGGGCGGTTCAGTGAATAGTTTAGGGCTTAAGTGAGGTGTAGTGTAAGGAGAGTAGTGCTGTAGTGCGAGTAATTCCATGGCAGGCAAGCTGGCCTTTAAGAGGAGTCTCATGGGTACACCTTAAAAACACTTTTTTCGGAGAAGGAATTGAGAAGGGGGAGGGGCTGGCCCCTGTGAAGCAGAGAAGGATATAAACAGTGTCATAAAACAATATAATAATGACAAAATGTAATCTAGAAAATATATATATATATATATATATATATATATATATATATATATATATATATATATATATATATATATATATATATATAACCTACCATGAACTGGATTGGCGAGAAGATGGCAACAGACGCAGAAAAGGAACCAACAAAGGATTTCACTTATAGGGACACTACACACTTTCCGCAACAAGTAGTATATATCATACAGTTGGGGAAAAGAAAGGAGGACAGTACAGCACAGTTGCCAGAAGTGACTACACCACCTGCGAGAGCACGTCTCAGTGTAACCGCTCCTCCTCGATTTAGAAAGAATGGTGAGTGGCGACGGGCTTTGGCATGCTCTCGCGTATAATTATAAAAACATTAACGAATAAGTTGAAGGACCGGGTGTAATTGTCGCAGATCGTACCTTATAAGTGCGGTTTCAGCTGCTGCCGTGCGACAGATAAAAAACCGCTCACAGTGCATCCATAGGCGTGTGCAGGGTTTCCCAATAGGGGCAGACAAGTTTGGGCGCAGTGCCCCTACCCCTCTTCTCGCGTTGGTAGAGTCCGATAAAGAAAATGTGGGCAGCTTTCACTAGTGTTGCCAGGCTAGACTAACAGCGGAGCTTGTGGCCTAGCTTCTTTCGGCTTCTACAAGCTCGACTAAGTATTTTCTAGGTTTGGCTAGGCATTGCAAGACTTGGCAGTGTGCAGCGTAGAACTACATCGCTTGGCGAAGTGCCGTCGTGGCTACGTGAAGCGAACGATTCATTAGCAGTGTCTTAAATGAACTATCTTAATTGCCAAGGAATTAATTAATATGTTCTTATTCATCAAGTCTAATGAGCAAGGTCATAATTTACGCAGTCTTAATTAGTGTGGTCTTAATTAGCGATGTATTAATTAGTCATTTGTTTTATTAGTCCTAATTAGCAATTTCATAAGAAGAAGATCAGGACGAAGAGAGTACGTGCCGGCCGTGCAACGAGCTGGAAGATTGAGGCCGATCATGGTGATGATATCTTTTGTTCACACTGCGGGGCCTAACATCGCGCTTAAATAGCTCCGCTGTTAAAAAAACAAGCTCTTCAATGCAAAAATAAAAATGAAGCGATGAAGTGCTTCTCACGACGGCCTGCCATTTGGATCCCCGGCTCTCGGGAGGCAAATATGGGAAGTAAACAGTTCTTTGAATGCAACATCAGGGGTCCTTGGTCATCATTATTGGCAAAAAAAAAAAGCCAGGTATGCGCGGAAAGCGCAGCACAGTCACAGCGAAAGCTCGAAGAGCGGCATTTCTAGAGCCCGTAATAAACTCTCTTGCGGCTATTAATACAAGTACACTAGCAACGCGACAGGTACGCCTGACTAAAGGTAAGGGGCAGAATTAGCACCCCCTTTTAGATGACCAGGGTGTTCCCCCCGCCTCCCACCCCGGGCGCGCGCATATCGGTGCAACTCTAGTGTATCGACGACAGCAATGAACAACGTCATTACATGGTTGAAGAAGATGCTAACTAGCATTGCGTGGGTCCTTTAGGGGCGAAGCTCCTTATGGCATCACCTGGTCGGTCGTCGCTCCGTCCGGCGTTCCCCCGCCGTCGCGTCTCCCGTACCATTCAATAGATGGCGCTGTCCCATAGAGATACATGCAAACTGCAGTTGGGTGATGATATACTAGATGGCGCTGTCCCATAGAGATGTGTGCAATATGGCGGTTGGGTGAATGCATGCTAGATGGCGTTTTTAGATGTGAAGCATCTTATAGCGGAGTTCAATCCGGGGGTGGTGTGCGGCGTGACCACCCTTACTGCGCATGCGCAAGCCCTCTCCACACAACTCCTCTCTCCCCACCTCTCTCCACTCCCTCTCTGAAACGCGGGCTCTACATGCCGAAACGCTGCTTCGCATCGCCTCATGGTCCCCTTTAGCGGGAGATGGTGTGATTTTTGACCTTCAATGTAGTGCCTTTGTGAGATTTCTCCTGTCCGTAATTAAACAATAAAAATTCACAGCGTACATGTAAAATTAAAGTGAGCTGCAAGTCGCCATGACTCACCGACCCTTTAGTATAAACGCGCCCGATCTCACGTCGTTGATGACGTACTGGGCAGAATTCACGGAAGATTCACATATGGCGCGTGTCATTGGTGGAAGGCAATCATTCGATTTAGTGCGGCGACGTACGCTAGGGGGACCGTTGTAACAAAATCCGCTCGCTGTTGAGCTTCGCCCCACTCTTCATTCACCCCGTGGATATGCTGTGGATATTTTTTTCCGGAGCTTAATGCCGCCTCCTTTCTTTCTCCTTGTCACAGCTTCGACGAAATGATCAAGTACGACCTTCCGGCGCAGATAGACATGATCTTGCACGAGACGAGGCAGAAATCGCTCCTCTACCTCGGATGGTCTCAAGGCTCCCTGATAATGTTCGGCTTGCTGGCGACGCAGCAACAGTACAACGAGAAGGTATGCCTCGGGTTTCTTTTTTCTTTGTTCCTTTTTTTTAAGCGCTATGCTTTAACTCATCAACATCTTCGTATTTTGCCAACCGTGATGCTACAAGGACGGATGCTAACTCGTCCTTTCGGAACGAGTTAGCATCCGGAACTTTCGGTCTTACGTACCCATCCCGTTTATCTTCCGGTTTCTTAACTCGCGTCTTTATTCCACTTACTACTCGTTCATACGCTTTCTGTTGTCACTTCCGGTCTCCTAATTCACTTGTCCTTTCAGTATCACTGCCGGTTATAATCTGCTTCAGGAAGGCCTCCGAGATCAGTTTGGCCAGTATTGATAAATGGAAATCGTACTGTGTCGCAGGAAGTGGGTGGAAGACGAGCAGCAAGACACGCTTTAAAAATGTTTGCGCCCTTAAAAGTGTTCCGCTGTCCCATGGGTAACCACCCTCACATTTACGGGTCTATTAACATTTAACATCAAGCTCAACAACATGTACAACGAGAAAAGGCGTCGTTAAAAACTTCGCATTGATCGTGAACACCTGGTGTGCACAGAACCATCTAATAAAATAACTGCAGGGGCGCTAAGGAAATTTCTTTATCCTTTGTCTGTTGCGCCTATCATAATTTTTACTTGCAATGAAAAGACAGCGAACAAGATACTTGCCTTTGTTTTCACATGCGCACTCCTCTTGCCCATTGAGCGTGAGGGTGTTAACCATGCGACAGCCAAACACCCTTTTTACGCCTATCAAGGTGCTCAAATTTCCACTGTGCCTGAGCGTCAGGTGAAAAATGAACATGCGAAGGAGCTCTGCCGTATATGGATTCCAGTTGGGTGGCGTTAGATGTAGTGCATTTTTTTTTCTCGTATTCACGTTGAGAATCAGAAATTAAGTGCACCTGCCTCGTATACAGTGTGGGAACGGAAGCCTCCAAATTCGGACCAAAGGGCTGCAGGCGAAATTGACGCGTTGTCGTTTTGGGGGCACCGTTACCGATTATCTAAAACATTCATTTCATTACAGCCTGCGTTCATCGGATACATTGTAACAATATTACTAATTGTTGGGGTTGTACGTCCCAAAACCACGCTTTGATTATGAGGGACGCCGTAGTGGAGGGCTCCAGAAATTTACGCGATCTGTTGTTTTTTAACGTGCACCTAAATCTAAGTACACGGGCCTCTAGCATATCGCCTCCATCCAAATGCGGCCTCTGCGACCGGGATACGATGCTGCGGCCTTCGGGTCAGCAGTCCAGCACCGTAACCAGTAGCCCACCGTCGCAGGTATCGGATACAGCGTAAACGTCCTCCCGGTGTAGTTCAATACCTATTGGCACAACCAATTTTCTGAATTATGCTTGCACCCAGACTAAAACGTTAATACGAACGTAACTGCTAATGTAAGTACCAAGCTATTAGATGTCATTGTTCCAATGTAAACAAAAAAAAGATAACAATCGTAATGTGTCGGCAATGTCACAGAATAATGTCACAGGACGAAGTCAACGGACAAATTCAAAGGACAAAGTGAAAGGACAAAGTCAAAGGATAACGCTTGTCTTCGTCGAGGTGACGAAGACAAGCCGTGAAAAATAATATACTAGTCTTTTTGTCGAAACGTCGTATACAATAATTCACTGTTTTTACTCGTGATCACTTGCAAACACGTGATCTGATGCGATACGTGTTGACACTCACTACGGATGAATGCGCAAGACGCCATTTATGTGTACAGGTAGCACGACTGTCATGAACGATATGTTATAGTTTTGAGAAAATGACTTTTTTGGGCTAGTTGGTTAAATGCATCAAAAGGTATCATATATAGTGTTAGCAGACACGGACGAGAAAGACACAACGGAACGAGCGCTGCATAACGGGACGAGCGCTACACAACGGGACGAGCGATCGTCCATGTCTGCTAGCGATCTGATAACTTTCGATGATATATTCTATTACAGCAAATGCATTTGCAATTCATGTGTACAGTGAGTGCGCAACAGCTGCTTTTGATCTTACTCCAGGTTCGACTTTTCAACGCTATGGCGCCTGTGGCATTCCTGGGCCACATGAAATCCTATATCAAGCACATAACACCCATAGGAGGGTTACTGAAGGTGAGCTTCCATGTGTTTCTATCAAATATTTGTGTCTTAATATCATACAGCAAAAGCTTTCTAATTATAGTTGGAAATGCTTGAATGCGGGCTAATAGCATCCAGAAGTACTCCTACACCAATAGGCGTGCGCAGGGCTCTCCCATACAACATGCTTCACAATGGATGAAGAAATGGATATGAAGCGATATGACGCGCTTCTCACAATGGCCTGCCTTTGGTCTCTGGCTTTTCGGAAGTAAAGATGGGTAGTAAATGGTTCTAGGAATGCAACATCAGGGGCCTTCGGCCTCCATTATCGTCTAAAAGCTGCGTGGACATAACCTTATTCTTTAAACATGTAATGACGGGGCAGGTCCGACAGGGTAACAACAGTATATAGGGAAAACGGCTTAAGTTTCTCCGCCGATGCCAGCGCTTGGCATTCCCCTACCCTCGCTTCCTGATCGGCTGCAGCGCATTGCACGCGCCCACTTCTTTGTGTGTTTGTGGGCGTGTTCGTGTGTGTGTTTGCATAGGCGTGCGCAGGGTTCCCTTTCAGGGGGCGAAGGTTCGTCGCAACGCCAACTCTTACTAAGTCAATGTATGGGGCAGATCTTGCATCCCCCATGTTAGGCGACTAGAGGGGGGAAAGGGGAGCATAGCCGCAATGACCTTTGTTGAGTTAGGTTTGCACGAGGCTTACCCCCCCTTTCCGCATGCCTATGAGCGTGCGTGTATTCACGTAAGCTCCCCTCAAAGCCGCGCTTACGAGGCTCGCGCCGCACGTGAAACGTATTTGTAAATGGGAAAAATAGCGCAACAGGAGACGAAGCACGAGCGAATGAACCCACAGGACGAGCGCCTCCGGTTCGCGATGCCGCGTGTGCGGAAAACTGGTAATTACTGTTGTGTTGTTAACTGTCATAATAGCACTGTAAACACAAAGGGGTTGATTACACCCGTAAAATTCTACGGATTACCAGATAGACGGCATCAAAAAAAAAAGAAAAAGAAAAACGAAGTGCGTTGAACAATGTAAACAGCTTTTTGTTTCATGCGCCAGCAATGCATGGTCGGAGTTCACGCGTGCGGAGAAAATGAGTATATACACAAAGCATCCAACACAACCGGAGTTAGAAATCCCTTTTGCTGCTGTGGTATCGTTCTCGAAATCGACTCGTTCGCCTCGCCTCACTTCGCTGTTCGGCAGGGCTTAAAGTCTCCCTTCATTTGAGGGGGGGGGGGGGGGCTCCGAGGGCGGCGACCTATATACATACATACGCACATACATACGGCCCCTCCTTAAGAAATGGAAGGGGGGGGCGGCCCCCCCCCCCTTACTTTAAGCCCTGCTGTTCGGTCCATGCTCCGTAAAGTTATATGCCTGTATCGTT
Organism: Rhipicephalus sanguineus; assembly: GCF_013339695.2. NCBI lineage: Eukaryota > Metazoa > Arthropoda > Arachnida > Ixodida > Ixodidae > Rhipicephalus > Rhipicephalus sanguineus. Next base: position 124,567,446 of record NC_051181.1, read on the forward strand.
TCAGGCTATCGTTCAGATGGCGTTGAACGGCGCTTTCATGGCCAAGACCACCATCATCAGCAGCAAAATGGCGAAGAAACTTTGTGGGCGTTATCGGGAAAGCCGAAGTTGCACAACTGCTTTCAAGTTCTTCAATGGAGGATTTCCCATTGAAATGAACGTGGTACGTATAGCGCGTTACCCCTTGGGTGTTAGCTCTTACACAAAGTAAGGAGGTTGTATTTAAAATTTTCTGACAGACAACACTCAGACGACATTCTGCGAAATTCGGAAGGCTCCCACCTGATCAAGAAATTTCTCTCTCGAAAAATATACTAGCAATTCACTGTTTTCAGTGCGACATATAAGCATGATATTTTTCCGAAGGCATTTGCGATGGTCCCCATAATGGCTGGGACGTTTGGCGCGAAATAACCCTATATTAAAAATACGGAATCAGTTTCGACGAATTGGTGAAAAAAAAATCATGTAGTCGGAACTCAGTAAATAGATAAACGTACTTCTATACAGTATAGTTGCGTACTAAAGTGAACTTGTACTGTTTATATACGCAGACTAGGTTCCCAGTTTACATGTCTAATAACCCTGCGGGATCGTCGGCGCGGAACATGCTTCATTTCGCACAGGTGGGTAAGGTTCCTTTATATTTCCCGTGTAAGCCTCTGTTTTTATTCTTGTTGAAGGAGTTGTTGCCATTTACTCGGCTGCCCCGTTTTACTTGGTTGTTAGAATAAAAACAAAGTTTAAACGACCCTGCAACTCTTTTTCAGCATGGTCAGAAAACGCTGTCGATCGGCAGTCGAGACTCCTGAGAACACGCGAGCCAAACATTATAGCGCAGCGCGTTGCCTGGAATTTACAATTAATTCTCAAAGTCAGCTTGAAATCGCTCGCTCTTCTCTGGATAAATGATGCCGTAAGCCCAAGTGGCCGCGCCATAAACGCAATGTTCACGGCCATTGGCTGATTTGAGCATCGTGAGCTGTATAGTTACCGCGGCTGCCACGGGATGCCGCCACGTCACATTACTGTCATAGCCGCTTGTCCAAGTCCGTTTCTCTTAAAACCCTCAGCAGTACCTTCGTCGCCTTCAGCTGCGAAGTCTTCTGTCGACGACATGCAAGAATAGTTTCGAGAGATCTACAGATGGTATTGAGGTCGATGGCTCAGGTGTAACCGCCCTTTCAACAGTTCGAGACCTCGCACTTCAATCGCACTTTGCACACATTACATCGTAGTTGTGCTCGTTCATTTCAGATAATAAAGACCAATCGCTTTCAACATTTTGACTGGGGCCCGATAAAGAACAAGAAGATATACGGTCAGGTACGTATACTTTCGGGAACCAAAGTGAGCCGCAGTATAAGCCCGTACACCGCTGATACCTGCCTTGACACCCTCGTTTTTTTTTTTTTTTTTTTATGGCGCTAGCACCTAGCGACATTATGTTTCTGCACATAATGGATAAAGGATAAGGGACGTAACACGTACGCAGCGCCTCAAGGAGCACACAAGCATTCGCCCCCAGGCAACCCGAAGTTGAGCGTTAGCACGAATGTTATTAAAGCCCAATAAAAACAAACAAACAAAAAAGAAATCTAAGCCACTTCCACCCCACGTGAAAACTACGAAATGCGGAGTATTGATTCGCCTGTTTCCCTTGTGTTTATGTTTTGTTCATCTGTTCTTTTCTGTTCTTTTTTGTTCATTTCTTGCGTTTATCTGCTCTTTTGTGCTATATTCTGTTCTTTTCGTGTGATTGTGTGATATTTTCTGTCCCTTTCTGTTTTATTTTTCTTGTGATTATCTCATTTGTTTTGCGATTATCTTTTTTCTAGGTGTGTGCAAATATTATAGCTTCGAATTCCAATCGAATAATACCTAATCGAGTAATTCGATTCGACTTTCGAATAGCTAGTATTCGAAGTTTCGAATAATTCGAAAGTACGAATATCTAAAACGTGACAAAGGTTAATGGTGCAACTTGGTTAGGGTGGGGTGCCTAAAACTAACGCTAACGTCGTTACAGTCGGCATTTCGTTAAAACTTTCACCGATATCCTGGTTCAAAAGGTGGCACATGTTTATCCTAAAGAATATTATGACATTTCAGCACGTAAAAAAAAGAAAAACAAAACATGGCAAAACTGTCAAGCGCTTCACAACTTCGCTTCCGAAACGAAGGCACGGGTTTCTTGTGTATTTGGTCGTATATGCCGCAAGCGCCGTAAAACGTCCCGACTCCTGGCTCTGGCCTGGGCAACCCGCGGTGATTGGCTTCCCATGCGAAATTTTGCTGGCGCTGTGCAGTCGCCACTGTCGCACCGCACCATTCGTTCAGAGACTCCCATCGTTCCGGCGCCCAGTTAACACGCTGCTGTGAACGGACGCCCGAAGGTTTTTGGGTCCGCAGCACTCATGACGATGAAGCACAACATTACCGTTGTCAGATGAGCCGTATTGCGCGATCATAGGGGGGGGGGGGGTATAAAGGACTAGCTACCATGCCCCCCTCTGTTAGCCGTTTGGAGATTAGGAGTGCCGCTGCTCACTGGAATGGCGGCTCTTCTATCAACATGCCTCCGCACTCATAAAAGATTTTAAAAAACCCTCCCGAACTAGCGCGTAATACAGCTGTCACCACACCCTAGCGTGGCGACACTTCATTTTATTTCTTTGTTCTTTCTTTCTTTCAATTTTCAATGAAATATTTTGTATTCGATATTCGATTCGCTATTCTTGGCCACTATTCGGCACCATTCGAATCGAATTCGATTCGAGATGAAATTTCACTATTCGCACATCCCTACTATTTTCTGTTCTATGGTCTTCTCTCTATTGTTTTTCTACTGTTTGCTGCTCCGAGCGCGGTGCACCTAACTCCTGATGCTGGCTTTTAACTGTCGCTTCGCTTGCTCGGACAGACGAATTAGCCCTTCGGCGATGCTGGCGTTGACGGGCAAGCAAGCGCTGGCTTTCCAAACGTGCAACCCGCTCGGCTTATGTGTATCAAGCGTGGGACCGGTGTGGCGCCAACGGGAGGCACGAGACGCTGGGTGACAACAACGCGAGACATTAGATGACGACAGCTAGGGTGGTCCCTTAAACTGCTCCGCAGTTCAACTCACGTAAAAGGGAGGTAATTGTTCACTTGGATAGGGTATAGGAGAATACTTATGATATCGAAGCATAAGCTTCGTAAGGTAAGGGCCAATTAACTATCAGGATAATTATTAAAAGTTATTTGAACAGGCTCATTGAAAGAGCCGACTGTTTTCATGTGGTTATGTGCCATCAAGATGACACCCACTGTAGAACAGTCTTCTTTAAGTCATCAGATGACTCACTGAAGTGGACGACGGTGAACAAGCCCGTCATGGTGGATTGTGTGTGTGTACACGAAGCTATGAAAGTCGACGATCCAAATTTAACCTAAAGTCTGGCCAAGTGAACCAAATGTTCAACAAACGCTATAAGAGCCAGCGCCATCAAAGACATGTAAAAGACCCTTAGACCACACCGAGTTCAAAGACGAGAGAGTGGTTTGTTCCTTGCCTTCTTCACTATACCCTTCCCACAAAAGCTATCTCCTCCTCTCCACGTCTTTTTTCATAAAACGCATGGAACATGTCAGCGCTAAGCGTTAAAGCTATCGGGATTTCGTGCTTTTCCGCTACACGCTATTATCTCCGCTTGCAGGACAAGGGAGAACGGGCGTGCGACTGCATGGCAAAGCAGGGTAGGAGACAATTCCCAACTGATAACTCTCGTCTATGAATAACTCGAGAGCTTATTCCTTCAAGACGTCACGTAAACACTCTGCTGGCGTTACGAATTGTGCCAGGAGATAACGCCAGGAGGTAACTCCAGGAGATAATAACGCGCTCGTTCTTTGAAGCATTTTCAGAGGATTTTATCCTAGGGGACCTTTAAAATGGAACCTTCAATCCTCGCCTTAAGATGGCCCTTTAAATAATCGCGTAAAGTTTCCTGTTTTTTCTTCTTTCTCCTTTTTATTTCTTTATTTTTTTTTTTTTTTTTTTTGCATAAAGTTTCACATGCTTGAACTCGCAGGCGGAACCACCGCAATACGACGTCAGAAAGGTTACGGCACCAGTGGCCCTCTACTGGAGCGACGGAGACGTTCTGGCCTGCACGCAAGACGTGAAACACCTCGAAAGGCTTCTGCCCAACCTGGTTCTCAGCTACAAGGTGCCGGTGCAAGGCTTCACGCACATTGATTTCGCGTGGAGCATCTTGGCCAGGAACCACGTCTACAAGAAGATTCTGGAGATGATGATCAAGTACTCCGGGATGGAACGACTCCATTACCCACTAACGTCGCAGGGAGGGCATAATTTTTGATCGGTTGTGGCACATGCCCGCGGCCTGGTCACCTGTCACTTTCTTGGAGGCGTTGTAGCGTTTGTCCACAGAAACTGAGTCTGCAAAACCGGAGCATCGCGTCTGCGGGCTTTGAAAGACCTAACACCTACGCAGTGCCTTTATTAGAATACACGTTTCATTAACCTGCGTTGTTGGCCTCCTTTTCATTACTAATTCCTTCCTTTCATTACAGAAAGCCAGAGCAAACGCAATAGGCTGAGTACACCAACAAAGGTCCTTGCTCCAAATACCGCGCTTTACGCTGGCTAGATTGCACATTTTTCAATCGGTATCACGCCTAAACCAGCACGTTTCAATACATGAAGAGATGCGTTAATGAGATTATGCTCTCTTGAGAGCATTATGTAATCTTGCTCCTTGGTTCAAGAAGAGTCAATGCAGAACTTTTCTGGAAGTGTCACTATGTATACGCTAGAACAAAAGGGAGTGAAATAAGGGTTTGTTCCTTTGTTAGAGACAACATAGTTAAACCAACAGACAGTGAAGCCAAAGGAGGCATACGGGACATTATTTGTAGTTTTTAGCTGTAGTTTAGTGATTACGAGATAAATGGAAAGGAATTAAAGTTGATGAAAAATCAACTTGCCGCTGGTAGGGACCGAATTCCCTACAACCTTCGGATAACGTCACCTACAATCCTCATCATCTGGTAGTTTAACTAGGTTTTTCTCTAACTAGGTACGCTAGTGGTTGTTGAATTGGTCGTTGGTTTATGGTGTTTAACATCCCAGAGCGTAAAAAGTCTATGAGAGACTCCGTACGTAGTGGAGGGCTCTGGGTAATTTTGACCACCTGTAGTGTCTTTAGCGTGCACTGACATCGCACAGTGCACGGGCCTCTAGCATTTCGCCTCCATCGAAATGCGACCGCCGCGGCCGGGATCAATGCCCGCGTCTTTCGGGTCAGCAGCACAGCACCGTAACCACTGCGCCGACCGCGGCGGCGAGTAGCTCCCGATGCCTGTACGTTTCGACAGCAATAGAGAGTTTTGTAGTGGGCACCCTAAGCCGATCGGTACTCAAGCTCTTGCGTTCTGTTGTGCTCTGGCCACCTGCTTCTTTTCGCAACCCATTCGCAAGGATAGTGCTAACGAACGCAAGAACTTTTGTAAGCAAGCCGTTTGGAAGCTCCACCGCCACAGCTTTCAAGTAGCGACGTCGAGAACTGCGTTTTAATGCTACACGTGTCACAAGTATATATGTACTGATACGGAAAGGAAGTCCGAAATTAAACATAGAGTGGTTGGCGTCTCTACCATAGTAGCCCCCTCCTCCACTTTCCTTCTCTTCCTGATTTTGCGCACATGCTATTCCTTACCCTCCTCTACCTCCGAGATTGGGGGAGAGAGAAAGAGCAAAGCGTAGATAAATAAACACGTATAGTGGTGTAGAGAACGCAGTTGCTGCCCTTACGAAGGCAAGTCCACTTCTCGAGACACTGCATCCAGCGACTTTCCCTACTGAACAATTTTTTTTCATCTGCAGCCAGTAAGCATATACGCAGGACACGTAGCGTAAACAGACCGCCAGGCTTGCAGATGAAGATGTTCTTGGATATATCGCCGATATTTTGCATTCCTCGTACTCCTCCAGTGTACAGTGTGTTCCCGACGAATATTTTTGGCATTCTTTACCTTGTGGAAACCTCTGGAACGTCACCCCCGTTGTGTCACCGATGATCAGTTGCCTATTGAGTCAATACGCCTGACATCTCCATGGGGCTTTGTTTATTGTGTGCTGGCGTTTATATTGTACAGATGTCTGTGCCGCGGGCGTTGCTCACGTACTTGCCAAATGCGGGTCATCGAGTTCAGTGACCAAGATGCAATAATGCCCCAAGACATACTTCCTTAGAGGCGCAGGGTACACTTTGCTGCTCAGTGATCGGCTAAATGCTGCTTACAACGAAAAAGTAAGTAGAGTTCTTTGTTTACAAACGCCACCAGTGATTATTGATGGGCCGTGGCCACGACTGCCAAAAGAAAGCCTTGAAAGTAGAGCGCACTCAGAGCTAACCAAGGAGAAAAAATGCGCTGACAGGGTACAGTGGGATCTCGTTAACACGATTCTGCATAATACGTTCTTCGACCTAATACGTGTTTCTCTTTATTCCCGGCCAACGTCCCTTCGAAATAATGCATTTTCGTGCGTTTCATACGATCACATTTTTGCCCAAAATATGATAATACCACTTCGAAAGTGAATCTTGACCGATATATCTAGAAATCCTGAGTTTGTTATTTGGTATACTATAGATGAAACCACATTCCAACTACCCACGATGTCCACGTTGCAGAGCCGCTGAGGCCGCAGCAGCGTCGGTTTCGCGGCGAAAGGATCAAAGCCAGGCGCGGCCGCTGCGTCCAACGATGACGGTGATGCGCCAAACGAAGAAATTCAGAATAATATTTTTCAATAATAATACTTCCTCCTAGGCGTTGAAAAGAAGAAAGTGCAGCGCAAATCGATCAGATAATACTTCAATGTGGCTCAATAAAAGTGGGTTGCTTACGGAGTAAGCATGCGTTCCTCCTTTCTTTAACCTCTTTGGTTAATACGATTTTCGCATAATACGTTTTATTTTCCGGTGCCCGTGAGAAACGTATCAAGAAGATTCTACTGTATATTGTGGTGCGACAAAATGACTGATGTCATATATAAGATCATCCGCGCCAATTAATCTGCGTTGTCGTCAGTTTTGAGAGAAGTTTAACGTAGCAAGATTAAAAGCCATACCATGCATATTTCACCACAGATGGTTAGATTAAGCCCTACGACGGTGCATGCTTGTACCGCCGAGGGCGGTGATACGAAACAGCCGCCGTGATGTGTCTACACTGAAGAAACGGAGTTAGACGACGTGCTTCTGATTTCTAGACAGTCGCCATCGTGGCCGTCTTCGCTATACGTGTACATATATCGCAAACACTCTCGTGCCTGTGGTAGACACTAACGAAAGAAGGGGACTTGTTCGAGGGACTCGTTTCCTTGTTAAACACAACCAAACACAAAAAAAGTCACAGCCCCACCGACGGTAAGGGTGTTTCTTCATTTACTTATATTCATTTCAGATTATGTGATAATTACTACACTACGGATAAAAAAAACTACCAATAATGCCCCCTATGCGCTCCTTGGTTGTTTCTCTGTTGGATTCATTTAGCTGTCTCTAGCTAGAAAATTAGCGCAATGGGAGGCCACCCTGATCAACCCGGATCCTGACTGCCAGAAGTCGCTAGCGGACCGGGCCATGAGAGCTTGGGTATAGCCAGGGTAGACCCGGATCGGAGGGCCTGCCCTGTGTTCTTAGAAGTCTGGCAAATAAAGTTTTCGTCATCGTCTTCACCATCACTCGACAATGCAATATTAGTCGTCAATAGGCGTCGCGTTCAAGCTGGGCATCGGTGTAAGTTCGTCAGAGAGAAGGAGGTAAAATGAAGAGTTTTACCTGCGCGTTACAGAGAGTATAGCAAAGACCGCAATGTCGAGAACAGCGCATTTGATTGAGTCATCGGTCTAACAAACTTTGTAGACGGCATCTACTAATGAGTAAAGGGCTTCGACCATGGCCGTGCCCTAAAAGCAGAGGCGAGCAGCGACTCGGGATATTTGGTGGACTCACAGGTCTGATGGACTCTTCATAACTTACATTGCTCATTTTCCTCATTATATGGAGTCTTTCTTTTAACTGACCGATCGCATGGTCATCTGGTCTTTAAAGGGACACTAAAGAGCAAAACGATTTTTCTCGCATTAGTAAAGTAGTCTTCCACGATACCAAAAACACCACGCTTGCTGCGAGAAGACGCTTAATAAGCGAGAAAACGCGCAAAAAGAAAATACAGGTGGCGACGCCACCTTGGAATTCCCGCACCATTTGCCGTGACGTCACATATTTTTGACGGCGCCTGCTTGGGCCTACGTAGTTCCTAGTCGGTTAAATCGAAGTACATTGTCATCTGAGGGGGCCAGAGACTTTACATAACGAGTTTGTGGAAATTTCGTCGAGCCAGTGGCGCCAAAATACGTTAAATGCTCTTGGAAATCTTTTACGTCACGAATTACAAAGTTCGGCGCGAAATTTAAAAAATTAAACTTTGCACTTGGTTTTCTCCTCTAATAATAAACCTATGGTGGTGAAATAAACTACACAAGAGTTCTCCGAGCACACTTTATCAATCTAAACCAATTCATTGTTTCTCTTTAGTGTCCCTTTAAGTGTATCACAATACTATGGTCTCTGCCCACGGTGTTATGGGGGACCACCACGCATGCGCATTCGACTCTGCCCACCGAGAGACATTATTCGCACATTTGTCATCATACCTGCGCACAGCGTTTTGATTCTTTTCTTTGTTTTTTTACTTTTCAAGGTTATTTGTTAATTGATAATTTATTTCATCATTTTCAGACGGCCGTCTCAAACGCAGGCTACCTTCCCGTGTTTTTACATCTTAATAACAAATGGCAACGAATTGCATACATTAAGTGAACCACGCACGTAAAAGGCAAAAGTAATATCTCAACAACATGTGCCTTATTCGGAGGGGATGAGCTCCAAACGTACACTGTATAAACATACCTCTCGGCATAAATGGAGGCAGTCTGTCTTCACTACTTCGCTGCGAAGATCATCTATTGCAAAACGAAAACTGTAAATCAAATGTGGAAATAAGGAGTACGAAGCGTAGATTGAATTGAGCAATGATTTCCTGGTGTATACGCGCTGAACAGGTTAGGTCAATCCGGTGTGCCATACATTTAATGAGAAATATTTGCTTAAACTTCGTTGTAGCGCGGCAAAGGACACGGATACCAGAAAGAAACGACACACAGCGTTGTGTGTCGTCGTGCGTTTTCTGTCTGGTGTACATGTCCTTTGTCGCGCTACAACGAAGTTTAAGAAAATGACCCACTACCAACGAGCCCACGTATCCACCCTTACTGAGAAATATTTGGCCTTTTCGAGGAAACAAAAGCCTGTCACATCACTACTTTCATTTGCCTTTCTTTTTCTTTTCAGACATGCAGAAGCATATACTTTCACTCACTTCACTATTGTTTGCCTGTGCATCCCTGGTACAATGCATATTGTATACGCCTAAGGTGGTCAAGGACAGTGATAAAAATGTAGTAAGTGCACAGTAGTAAGTGTAGTAACATCCGTGTCAAACTTTATGAAAAATCTTAGTTTTAGAGACTTATTTGCTTTATATTTTCGCGCTGGACAAATGGACTGCGATGAATGCTCGATCCGGCCACATATTAAGGGAAAAAAGCTGCATGCCCTGAAAGAATTGTTTTTCAAAAATTACTCATGATATTAGAAAAATGGTTTCCACTTTCTGTAAGCGTATCCTTGCAATTAAAGACGAAGTTGGATCGGTTGGCAAGTGCTACTTTTTAAAGTAACATACGAATTTATCGCGTAAAAAAAATATTATAAACTATGTTGCACTTATGCAATGTTCGTGTCACACATATTTGCTCATTACAAAAATACATTAAGCGATCTGTGAACTCCAAGTCATGGGACTGACTTCAGTAGCTGTAAACAAGAGAGTACGAACTACGTGCTTATTTTTAAATCAATATATCTAAGGTTAAGTTGGTGTGTACGTGTGGCTCCGGCTATTCCTTTTCTCTAACATCACATTTTTCCTCCTAAGGTTCATTAACAAACACAAAAATTAAAAAAAAAAACAGAACAGAAATGTTCACGAAGCAGGCATGCTTACAAAACGGAAATAATAAGGGAACGGAAGTGTTCTCGAATTACGTCATTCATTGACACTTGCAAATAAGCTCTCGCTCGACTGCCGAGTACTGCACTCCGAGCACAACAGCCACTTCTTAGACAGAGGCGCAACATAACCAACACATAAATACGAAAATACTGAAAAAGAATACGTAAAGAATGGCACTTGAAATTTATTATCTGATTTAATACCACTGTGATTTTTGTTCCTCCAAGAGTGGTACTACTGCGTGTTTGGCAATGTGTTTCAATGTTCCTGCTGGCTACTCGCATAATATTCTCTTTTTCTGGTGACAGCGGTCGTCTATTTAGGAAATGTAGCTTTTACAAAAGCCTCAGTGCACGGAGCGTCATAACTTTTGCAAAGTACAGGAAGCTGTTCGTTGTCTTCCGTGCTTTCTCATACTGATTCACATTATTATAATAATAATTGCTTGGGTTTTACGTCCAGAAACCTCGACATGATTATGAGGGACGCCGTAGTGGAAGGCTCCGGAAATTTCGACCACCTGGGGTTCTTTAACGTGCGCCTAAATCTAAGTACACGGGCCTCAAGCATTTACGCCTCCAACGAAAACGCGTCCGGGATTCGATCCCGCGACCTTCGGGCCAGCAGTCGAGCACCATAACCACTATAGACCACCGTGGCGGGTGTTCCGCATATTTGCCATTGCGGATATAATGCTGTGCTGTTTGCAGGCCTGCAAGATGCTGCATTATTTGACGGAATACAAACAACGTGCCCTACTTTCTTTCTCTTTCAGTCGCAGTTAATAACGAGCTTTGGTTATCCCGTGCAAGAGTTCACTGTCACGACCGAAGACTCGTACCAAATCATGATACAAAGGATACCGCACGGACGCATACCGACACCCGAACCGGGCCAAGGGAGACCCGTCGCCTTTCTCATGACCGGAGTTCTGAGTAGCAGCGCCGACTTCGTAGTAAACTTGCCCGACCAGAGTTTGGGTGAGGTGACCGGAAAATCATAATAACGCAATGCTGATATGCCCAATATCCATATACAGTGAAACCTCGGTGATACGAATATCACGGGACCACCAAAAATATTCGTACCATCCGAAATTCGTATCACCGAAAGCGTGGAAAATTAGCATGCGACAAAAGAAAGCTGGCGTACATTTTCATTTATTGTTCTTCAGGGCCACAGCAACGTCAGGAAGAACCCTGAATGATTGTCAGTTAGGTTTTTAGGTGTCGGCAATCATACAAGCAACCGTAAATATATTGTCCGTACGCGCGTATTTTTTTAATGAACCAGGTGCGCTGTGACCCGCGACAGCTGTAGCCCCTTCGAAATTTTAGTATGCTTTTTTGCATGACAACGGAGTACTGCAGCGAAAGTAACAAAAGAAACGCTTTGACGCGAATGTATCAAGGCCACATAATTACAGAACCACGATCCTGTGTTATGATTTTGTTATCGCGGAGGTGTTCGGGATGTTTTTTGGGAGATTTACGGCCGTGCCCGCACAAGTGCGACCTCAACGGTTGCGCATGTTGACGTTGTGAGGCCTACTCCTTCGCCAAGACCGTCCTCGCCTTCTTTCGGTCCTCGCCCACCTATAGAAAAGTGTTTCTTCTTACACCGTGATTCTGACGATTTGGTGGTGCGGAGCGCATGCCCACGCTTGCGTTCCCGCGCTCGCACGTGCTTGGCGCGTCTTCCGAGACAGCGCGGAGAGCCCCCCTTCGTACCTGGGCGGTAGCGTACGTTCGTATCAAACGTCGCTGGGTGAACATCGGTTCGCAACAACCGTACTCCATTACATTGCAGGCCAATGGGCCTTGTCCGAGACCAACGAAAAATTCGTATCACCCCGAAATTCGTATGAACTGTGATCGTATCACCGAGGTTTCACTGTACCTTTAAAGCTAAAGCCTTAGGTGCCTCATCGAACGCGAAAATTGGCCGTCGGCGTCGGCGGCTTCCCGCAGCTTCGGCGTCAACTGAAGTGATGCGAAGAAGCCGTCACAACGACGTCACATTACGCGGCCGCATGATGACGTCATCATATGACACCATGGTTTAGTCACAGGTGGACCAATCACGGAGGCAGTACACAACCAAGTTAGGTGCAGAAAGCTTTCGGAGGGAGACGGAGGAGGACTGAGAAGAAAAAAGCTTACATTCGCCTTCGAGTCGTCTTTGTCGAATGCACAAGGCACACTAAGAGTTTTTTTCATTCATTCATTCATTCATTCATTCATTCATTCATTCATTCATTCATTCATTAACTTTTTTATCTATTACAGGTATCGCAACTTACGAAACCACCATGCTAATTGCAAAGTATCATCTATTAACGTGCGAGTAGCATGTGGAGTAGTTTATACTCGAAAATGTGAGGCAATCTCCATGTTTCGAGGACTAACAGCGTTGAATGAATGAATGAATGAATGAATGAATGAATGAATGAATGAATGAATGAATGAATGAACTGTATTTGTCCCTGGTTAATGGGAAGGGGGCTAATGGGACAGACGGTGGGGGGAGGAACTACTTGAAGTAGGCCTCGTCGACCCTCTCCGCCCACTCCAGGATGGCCTCCTGAATGTCGGACCTCGAGCTGCGCAAGGCAGCCTCCCACTGCTCCTCACTGAAAATGAACAGTGTTGACGGCATTTCGCTGCACAATTAATCAAAGCCGAGAACAAAATAGACGAAGACATGCAAAGACGAGAAGTGACGGTGCGCGTGCGCTGATTATTGTAATGGTTTGTTCGAAAGACACGCGAACGTATCAGTGCTTCCGTTCTGGACGCTGATCAATAAGCGGCTCTTCTGACCAAGACCAATTTACGTAACCTTTATTTTAAGGAAACCGCTGTTCGCTTTTCATTTTTAGCGGCTGTTTCAACAGAGTTATATAACTGATATGTAGCAAATGTATCCTGCCAAACAACAGGACAGGCCACTAAACAAAAACGCTGCGTCAAGTACCTCTTCCTTCTGAGAGAAGTTAACGAGCGTAAGAGTGTGACGAATAGCAATGTTTCGCAGTGAAGTACTTACGATATTGTTGCTAAACTTAATGCCATACACGTAATTTCCTCTTTTGCCTGCCAGTCTTTTCATCATGCAGCTGAGGACACCATTCTGTCATATTGTAGCAAATGCATGTTTATGACTACTGCATGGAGTAAGTCGCACTATCTTTTGCGTTCTGCTTAATTGGGCAAGATAAGTTAACCAACTTGCGAAGCAATAACGCGCTGCCGAAAATTCCAATCAGAAAGCTATTGATTGGCAGGCAGTTGTATATCGGAACGTTAAGGAGCACTGCAGTGACGTCACGCAAGCGGGCACATCACGTGCTTTTTTTTCTTGTATTGCGCGGGCATCTTTAGTAAGCAGAACAACACTAATACTTAACAAATAGAAAGTTAGAAACCATCTAATCCGACGTTTTGTAAACCGATCTACAACATTCATTGCTTCGTTGTTTCAAAGGTTAGTTAATTAACCTTGCCTGTTTAGGCATTTAGGCAGAGCATAAAAAATTGTGTGGCTTACTCCACACAGTAGTCAGCAACATGCTTTTTTTTTCCCCGTGATAGGGTGCGTCGGCATATTTTTAAACTGTGGTTAGAATTAGCTGGGGCGCCCTGAATATGCACGCGTTTCGACGAAGACACGTGCCGAAGCAAAGCATATCCTTGTTTGGCCGCTATCGATCATGTCAGCTCTAAATATTCCTGCGACAACTTTGTCTTCTTCGAACGGCAAAATAGGCATATTATTTGAACTTCCACGAACATCCAAAAAACATGCTCGCTATAGAAAAACAAATAGCTAGAAACAGCCTGCTTTTACGGATAATGTATACAAAGCTGACCTTCGTTGCGCCACCTGCGGTCTATGTATACCAAAGTATGACTAAGGCATTGTATTGTAGCCATTCTCAGTGTTATCGATCTCGAGAATTTCCATAGGAAAAAAACATGTGCATGGTGTACGAATTCGCCTATTGAAGCACGATATTTGAAGCTCAAATTTGGTTCTCGTTCCAGTCGCTGCACTACCTCGGTCGTTTTTCCAATGCTGCCGAGTTCTGTCACGCGTAAAGCTTCCGGAGATTTTGGGCAGTGTAAAGATTTCCAATATTCAAAAATTCTGGTGTGTCCTTAAAACCATTTCTGTCTTTTTTTTCTTTTCGTTCAGATAATTACTTAGAAATAATGACGTGTTCGTTGACATGATGTCGCCATGTGGCGGCTATATAGTGCAAAGAACCACAATTTTGTTTAGTTGAGCAATTGAAGCTGTAGTGCACCTACTGCAGAGCAAAGCACTACCCGTTATAACAACTATATTCTATATATATGCTCCTGCATGCGAAGCTGTCCGCAGCATCTATGATCAGTGTACAACATATTTTTGCATTATTGTCTAACGCCTTAATAGAAAAAAAAGTTACGCAGCTTGCACTGAGTCGCGCAAGGCCAGGGCACAGCAGAGTTGGTCAGCCCTCGACTGGTCCTGGCTTGACTAGGCACACGTCCATTCGCACCCCTATGCACGAAGTGTTCACGTGATCGCATTGTAAATCACGAGTATTGGCTAGGCATCGATCGGGTTCGATTCAGTGTCTCTGTTTCTTTCCATTTCTCTTTCTTTCTTTTTTTCTCTTTCTTTCTTTCTCCCCCTTTCCCTCTATTTCTATCTTTTTTTTCTATTTCATCACTTTCTTTCTCTCTCTCTCTCTATTTCTCGCTTCCTCTTTTTTTCCCTATCTCTCTCTCTCCGTTTGTTTCTCTTCCTGTATTTATGTCTGTTCTTACGGTCTTTTTTGTGTCTGTTTTTTTCAGTGTCTTTCTCTGTCTATTTCTTTCTCTGTCTTTCTGCCTTTTTCTATCTTTTTTCCCTCTTTCTTCTCTTTCTCTTTCTTTATCTCTATTTTCTCTCTTTCTCCTTCATTCTATCTATTTCTCTCTCTGAGTGTGTACTAGTTATCTCGCCGATCCGAGTTATTGCAACCAACGCCGGTCAAATCGACGCAACGGGAGAGCGTCCCCCGGCATGATGACGATAGCTTCTTGTCTGCATCGCGAACCGGACAAGCGGATGGTCATAACAGCCCTGCTGTAAGAAATGACGCAATACGAGGACATAATGTTCATAAACACAATGCGCGCTCGAAGAAAGCGACGCAAGATTGTGCTACCGCACTGACGTTGCCTTATACGCGTACCCGATGTTCCGCGAAAACAGGAATACATTCTCAAAGTAATTTTGCACAACCTTTTAGAGTGTTCGCCGTACATGTACGGCATCAGCTAACACGCACCAAAGGGTTTTCGCCGTATACATGTACGACATGCCTTACTTTGAGAGAGGGGGGTGAAAGAAAGGAAAAGTAGGGAGGTAACCTAAACATATATTAGGTTTGGTTCTCCATACTGAGCGGTCGGGAAGGGACTAAAGGGATAAGAAAGAATGAGACAGAAACAGATAACGAACACGTTAAGCCAATCGCTACTGTTCATGGTACAGTGTGACACTTAATTGTCCGTACCACAGTCGTTACAGGACGACATTTCTGATTACTAGGGTAACATGCGAACGTCCTGAAAGACGCTTTAGTGGACACAGAATGAGACAGAATAAGCAATCGTGCGCAGTTGTGTATGAAATGATATGTCATGATCTGATCTGTGGATACGCTACAGATTACTGTCAACTTTCATCAGCGTATTTTCCACTGCCATGTTTTTCTCCCATTCTTTATTTATCCACTGACTTATTTTAGTGTCATCATTCCGTTGCTTATTTAATAGAGAAATGAAGTAGCAGAAGCGCCGTTTAGCTCAACTTCTCCACAGCAATTCGTGTGCAACGGAACATAGCTGAATAATGAGAGCGAGTTTTGTGAGATCGTCCCACTGCGAAAATAGTTCGCACTGTCGCATAAAATTTAAGCGCTGTTTCTCACCGAGGCATATAAATTACATTGCCGACCTAAAACTTGTGCGCGGGTCCTCTTTGCTTGACTAAGTGCTGCTGACGTATCTTAATTTTTTTTCTTTTCTTCAGGCTTCATTTTAGCAGACCACGGTTTCGACGTGTGGTTGGGCAATGTACGGGGCACCATCTACTCCAATCACGTCCGCCTCAAAAAGCAGCAGAAGGAGTTCTGGGATTTCAGGTGACCGAACTGTTCATCAGTCATTACTAGAGGCCTGATATTTGGGCATTAAAAAAGCTCGTTTTAGGCGCCAAGAACAGGCAGGCAAAACAACGTTTTAGGCTTCCAAAATCGTAAATGTAGGCACAACAAATTTTCATATAAATGCAAATAATTTTAAACGAAGACGTACGCGAGCTCTACATACGACAGGAAAACAAAAATGTTATTGCTTAGGATGGCACAAAGGCGCCAACAGTTGAACATAGCCGTGCAATTGTGCTTTGTCCCGCACGGTTTGCAGAACACGTTCTCTCTCGTGTTCTGCACGGTGAGTCAAGCGTGCACTGTCGAATCAACACACTCCTGGGTGTCTTCACGGCATGGTTGAGAAGGGCAGAGTAGGAGCGGATAGCTAGATCGTTAAAAGACCTGAAGGGAGGGATTCCTCCTATTGGCTGGGTCGAATCGCGTAGAGCCAATATCTCCTCGGGCAGTGAACCACTGGCGTAGCCAGGGGTGGGGGGAAGGTTCGGGGGGTTCAACTGTATCTCCTCGCAACTTTTCAGTTTTGCATCTGTATATATAGACGCACTCGTACAAACACACGCTCGACGAACATACATAAATTAAGGATGAATCCCCCCCCCCCTCAGAAAAAAATTCGTTGCTACGCTACTGCAGTGAACACCTTACAAAGTGAATTACTAAAAGAAAAGCCGTGTGCACGTCACATTTTTCTTTCTTTTTTTGCTCTTCACTCTCCTTTCCAATGACGGCTGCCTACGGTCTCGCATTCGCCAATCGCTCGCGCCATGTCGCTGCAGCGGCAAATGCTCGCCAGCGTGTCCCACTTCACGTCTGCGGTTCTTTCCGGGAGTTGATTGAACTAGAAGACTAGGTTCAACGTCATAGTTACGAACAGTCAATGTTGCGCGGTAACATGAATAACGGTCTCAAACTGCTCTCGGGAGCGAAACTTGAGGCTAAAAAGCGTTCATATAGGCGCCAAGTTTGAAAATAGGCATTTATAGGCATTTGTAAGCATTTAGGCACAAATGCCAAAAACAGCATTTATAGGCACTATAAAAACACTATAAAAGCCCTTCTTAACCTCCAATTCATGCTTATATATCAAAGTGGCGCGATAGGAGCGCAAGGAACGAAATAGGCATTTGCCTAAAATCCGGTGTCGAGTCATTACTAGGAATGTGCGAATAATAAATTTTAGGTTCGAAACGAATTCGAAGCGAATAGTGATGTGGTCGAATAATTTTGACTACGCGACAAATCGCGTAACTGTCGTCAACAGGTTAAGCAGAAAAATCTTATCGGACATCACGAAATGCATGATAAATGCACAGAAAAAACTACGAAAAGCATGTCAAAGGTGTGGACCGTGGTTTACGCTGTCAAGGAAAGCCAGTTCTCTTGGGGCCAAGGCAACCGAGGGCCCGCTGACACAGTTACACTTGGCAATAACCGAGGCCTCAACGATCGCTCTGGTTTGATCATTTGCATGTTTGGCCAGGACCATGGTTTGGTCGAACACGGGAGCGCTGATCACAGTGCTAGGCAAGGAACCCGTCATTTCTTCTCTCTACCTTCAAATTGTGCGCTTGTAACCTGATGTTCGGGCATCGCCCCGTCTGTCCAACATATTTTAGACCGCAGGAAAGGGGAACACCGTACACGACTTCGTCGGCACATTCAACAAAATGGTTTTTATGTTTCCCCTTACACTTGCGCGGCACACTTGCGCGGTGCCTGCTTCACAGGGCATGTCCTAGCACATAACTGATGCAGTTTGTGCGGTGCGGAAAAAACAACAGAAACACCCGAACGCAGGCCTATCCTCTTGAGTCTACGCGACAGACAGTGTAAGTGAGGAAAGACTGCCACCTTGATACTGGCTGTTCTTCGCCAACTCTGTTGTCTAACCTGGTTTTTCTTCGCAACGCCTCCGCCACAGAAATCAGCAGATGCGTCAGGTAACCCGCTTCCTCAAAACGAGCTATTTGCGCTCTGAAGCTGCCGTCAGCAACATGAGGGCATGATCTGGTGAGTGCATTCCAAAGACAGGTGTGGACGATCCCTTTTCACCCTCTCTGCCTTTCTGCAAATAAACTTCCCTCTCCCTCTCTCTCTCTCTCTATGTTGTTTCTGGGCCTTAGCTAGGTGATGCAGGTTCTAGATTGGTTGTTGCTCTAGGCTTTAGCTAGGTTATGCTAGGCTGTTTCTACGTTGATTCTCAACGCACAGAGGTTTGAGTTAAACCACAGGCAGTCACAGACACGACACGGTTGTCCAAACTCCAGAGACAGAAACTCGCGCTGAAACCAAGCGTTCGCACCTCCCACAGATCGACGGGCACGTCGTCGTTCGCGTAGGGCTTCCATCGCTTCGGGGTCTGCTCGCAGCCGCCGTTGCCTTTCCCGTTCCCTAGTATTTTCTTTTTGTATGTACTCGGGGTCTTCGGCTCGCCGCCGTCGCTTCGCAGCCATTTGTTGGGCTTACTGTTGCTTTCTTCCTTTTTAGTGGACCAGCGGTGAGTAGTGGGATTTACCCAACTTCTGTGGCACATACCCGTTTATGATTATGAAAGTTTTCTGGATCGACTCACAAGGAACGATTTGCTAAACAGCTTCGCTGCTAAGAAACCCTTATGCATGGTCGTTTCGGGACCCATGCGACATGATGTTTGCCTTTAGAGACAATATCAAGTCCATGCTAACTACCGCCACCTCGATTTTCTTCTATATTTCTCTTGCAAAACGTAATGCCGCCTCCTTTCTTTCTCCTTGACTCAGCTTCGACGAAATGATCAAGTACCACCTTCCGGCGCAGATAGACATGATCTTGAAGGAGACCAAGAAGAACTCACTGCTCTACGTAGGGTGGTCTCAAG